>NW_027209678.1:0-13048 GCF_027789765.1 Dendropsophus ebraccatus | reverse complement strand
GGCACTGGTCAGGTCTGGTTGTGGCGGTTGTAAATTTGATGCTTAGAGCTATTACCTACCAATCTACCAATCCTGTGGTGAGAATTCCTCAGACAATATGCAGACGGCTCTGATCAATGATTCAGTGTGGAAATTTGTTTATGTTTAAGCAGTTTAAAAAAACGAAAAACGCGATTCAGACAATTTAGAGAAATGCATGTGGACGAAACCACACTCCCGTTTCTTCCTTAGTAGTCATGTGCTGTTACCAGGATTTTGGCCATAAGCCTTTTGGTTACCGCATGAGGGTCTGGTTTCGACTGCATGTGCTGTTGTCCAGTAAATGGGGGAACATCAGATATCAATATTAGGGATGAGCGAACTTTAGAAAAGTTTGGTTCGGTTTGATCCAGCGAACTTTCGTGAAGTTCGATTCAGCCGAAACGGACAGGACAGGATAGGACACAAAGTTCCTTGGACCCAGTAGGGGGGAAAACAGACATTTGACAGTGGACACAGCAGCAGTAATAGTACTGTATTGGACCCAGTGTGGAGGAGTGTAAAAAACTAATAAACCTGTAACCCCATCTATAACATCTAACCTTAGTAATGGCTGAATGGATCAGATGATCTTTGGCATTAGTGGAATCAAATTATTATCATCCCGATATACAAACACTGTATTCCCAGTCTCATTCTCTTCTCCACTCTCATATTGAGTATAGGGCTGAACTCTCACCTAGTAATTTCTTGACCTCCAAAATGGTGGATGACTGGAAGTCCTAATATGGTCGTGTCTAAATAGTCACGTAGGTAAAGTAGGATCATAGTGAGATATAGCTACGTGCCCAGCTTGACCAATCCACTTGGAGCTTTGCCAGTATACCATTTTTGGGATATAAGTTGTACTGGGTGTAACCATATTTGGGCCTAAGTGTATATATTTTCCCGGTCAAGAGAGTATATAGACTTAGAAGGTTAGTGGTTGGGGGGTCTTTTTGTATACCATCTTTCAAGAGAAGCCTCCACGCACATCTGGGTTTATTAGCCCCCACCTCAGGAATTCACCCAAGGAAGTTCTTTGTTCTCTAGCCAAATCTTCAGTCACCATTGGAAAGAGACTACATCCCCATCATTTTTGGGACTCTGAGTCTTGAACCACAGAGACATTCTAAGACATTTGTAAGACTATTGCCTTATTTCTCTTATGATTGACATCCTGATTATATGATATTTTGACCTCCTTTGGTGAAGAATAAAACCAACCTTTTTTTACCTACAAGTTTTCTTCTGCCGTCCTGGATAATTCAAATTTCCCTCCAAAGCACACTTTTCCTTTTTTTTGAAACCTCATCCTTATTACAAGGAGGGGAGGAGGAGGCAGTAGCACTTGATTGCAAACAGCCCAGTATGGTTGAAAAGAGACTATTGGAGGAGGCGGCACCACTTGATTGCACCAAGCCCAGTATGATTGAGAACAGACTATTTGAGGAGGAGGAGGAGGCAGTACCTGATTGCACCCAGGCCAGTATGATTGCAAACAGACTATTCATGGAGGAGGATTTTCAGCCTCGGAGTGGTGGCCTGGGATTCCCAGCTGATGATGTTGTTTACCGCACTTTTAAGAACACGGATGAGTGGGATGATGTCGTTGATGCCTGTTCACAGAGTCCCGTCCTCAAAAGGGATCAACAATTGGCACGACATGTTCAAAGAAATCTGTGCACTATGAGGTTTATCACATGTGTCATACAAGGTGTATGACGCAGCCCTCCCTGCTGCACTGCAGAGAAAAGGTTCCTCCCTTTGTGGGCTACAACACTTCGCACCATTAGTTGACCTTGGCTCAGCCATTCATATATCTCCTACCTGATGGTCCGGAGGAGCTCCTGCCCACTTTGGCTTCGTTCACCCAGGCTCACAAAATGGAGGACAGCCTGAGAGCGCCGGGCCTGACATCGTTGGTAAGACACCAGGGCAAGTTGGACTGCAGTCAAAGAGGTGGATGGTTGCAAGCTGGTGGAGGCAGAACTTTTGCAGAACTGGCCCCCTAAAGCACCGGGGAAGTGACAGTGCCAAGAATGGGCTAACTTACTGGTGGTCTTCTGGGGGAATGTTGACCCAATGGGCAATAACAGACATGTACTGCCTTTGCCCATAATTAAAGGACCAGACATCAGCACTGGCGTGCACGGTCTTGGACACCAAGATACCCAATGAGTCGCCAATATTTTTCTAGCCGATTGAACAGCTGATGGGACTTTTTTTGTTTCTCGGACAGTGATGGGACTTTTTTTTGGACTTTTTTGGTTTCTCAGACAGTGATGGGACTTATTTTTGGACTTTTTTTTTAACTTTTTGTTGTTGCGGCTAAACGGGGTTCTCCTATTTTTTAACCTGATTGTAAAGATATGAACTGATTTTCCCTTAATAAATTCGATAAGCTTGAACACTGAAGTTGCTTTAATGTGTCTTGGTAATACTCACAGACAGCTGTCATATTACATTTTTGATTAGGCAGCACCCAGTTATATCTGAGGAGACTAATTTAAGGTCTCAACCTAACAGGGGTGACGTCACACATCTTGATATTCACAGAAAACCAGGATACAAGGGATTATAGGAGTAATAATCCCTTGTATCCTGGTCTATTCTGTGAAAAAAGTACAATTTCGCGTCGCCGTTGTTATTTTTACCAGATTAGCCAAACCAAACTTTTTTTAAAGTTCGTAATGAAACTGGTTTGGAACGGTTCGGTTCGCTCATCCCTAATCAATATGATGGTCAGAAACTAGAAAATCATGATGCTAATTGGTGAGTGAAGAGGGGGCGCCTCCAGGTTTACTGCCTAGGGCAGCAGCAGCTGGTAATCCCGCCCTGTCTAGGTAGTGTCTCTGGTCAATGGAAAGTGGGATGCTCTTGGTGTTGAATGTGCAATGACTCAACTGGACATGGTGGTGCTGAACAACATAACAGTCCTTTACTGAGCAAATTTGGTAAGAAATCTGCCACAGTACTTTGAGGCACAGATCCTTATAATAACATAATGTATTGCAATGGCTCATATAAGAAAACTCCTTTGTGGGCAGTCTATTCTCCCCTCTATTCTTTATAACAGATGCACTAGTCCTGAAATAACTTCACTGGAGATCTTCACAGGTTGGCTCCCAGTGGGTAATACTTGTAGTAATAAGGTACTCACGATACATGAGATGCTATGTTCACCACTGCAAGATGCAAATTTTGGAATGGGAGCTTGACATGATGTGACAGCCACAATACCTGTTCAGATCCCAGACTCACTATCGGGTCCTTGTACAGTTTCCCCTAAAACCTGAATTGTAGGTTCTGTGCTAGAATTCATATGTTAACTGGAAGTGTACCTGGTTAGTATAAACCAGAGTCCTTCCAAATTGACTGAAAGCAGCTGCGCCCACTTTCACATGACAGAACACAGCAAATTTCAATATGAAATGAGTGCCATGTCTTCCTGTACAGTGTTGTCAAATGCAATATATGGAAATACACCCTGTAAAATCAGAACTTATTAAGTCCAGGGTACATGTCCAGGGTACATTATTAATGAATGTATCACTTTAACATCTTTTTCCCGATTCCGAACATTCAATCTGCATACCTTGCCCGTTCATCATACTGCTGATGGTACACAGTGTGTCGTGGATCCATGTACTAGTAGCAGTGGTGCCGGAGAAGGGTCAAGCCTAGATATACATGGAAATAGGTACTCCGCACTGAGTTGCAGTTAAAGTAATTTTTATTTGCATAGTTGGTAAAGCAGATATAAAATAATGTTTCGGTCTATATGACCTTCATCAGACTCATCATGAATAGGATATAAACGGTGAGGAGTTCTGGTAGAACAGCTTGTGAAACAGCTTCAGTGCTGGGAGTGGAAGTCTTGGTATAGGCACAGACTGATAAGTCCTGGTATCAGTAGGAGAGCTGTGCTAGCTTTCAGCGTGATGGTGGCAGGAGCCTTGCCTGGACTGGGGACGCTGATGGTACACATGGTTGAGAAAGTGCCATGGCGTCTGGCTGGACATTTATTACATTAAAAAATTGTAGCACAAAAAGCTGCAAAAATTTTCAGCTGTATCGGCATGAGGTCTACCATGACAGAGCTGTTTTGGTGTCAAATCTGAAGGACAGTATTCATCAGCCAGAAGCAGTTGGCTCCATTCACTGTGTTGCAGTGGCAATGTGTAAATGCAGCTCAGCTCCCATTTAACTGAACAGTACATAATCTGCATTAACCAGGTCCATATATTATACAGTGAACAGAACCAGTGAACAGTGGGGGCGCGGAACAGCTGGTTGTCAGCTGTGTCTGGTGTCGTCGCCCTGCTGACCAGTGACTGATGAACTATCCTGTGGCTAGCTTATTAGTATGTTTTGCTCAGTAAATCCCCTTTGAAGTGTATTCTGATATATGCCTTACTATGAGGTCTTTCAGGTTCCCACCAGGGTTCCACAAATTTTTAAGTAAATACATTGCAGACCGTACTATTCTTGCCCTAAAAACAGCAAATCTAAATAAAAACTAAAAAAACTAAATAAAATGCCATTGTTAACACAACCTAATACAGTGGCACGGACATAGCTGGTGGCCCATTGTTTCAATATTGGGTGCTGTGTCTGTGTAGGTGCGTCCACAGGCATAGACGCTGACCCTGTGCAGTCAGAAAGTGCTAGAATGAAAAACTGAAACAACTCAAAAGAACTGAGAATCAGAGGTTCAGCACAATCCCATATAATAGCTTTTCTTTGGAGATGTTGGGACAGTATGATTCCCAGCTATATCTAACAGCAGCATATGTGAATGCTTGAATGATGAAAAGATGATATTTCACGGAACAACATTTTTAAAAGGATCTGGGAACCAGCTTTATCTGTACGTCTAATTGAAAGTAATTGACAGTTAAATAATATTTCACATAAGCTATTGAAATTAAAATCACCCCCATTTGTAAGGTGCCATTATTTCTCCTACAGACGTCAATGTACTCTTACAAGTATATCTTTGCTTTTATATTAGTCCTGTTAAGCACTTCTTATCCTATTCAGGTGGAACTCTTCCTTCTCATGTGCAAATTTTTATATTGAACCTTTTAACCTTTTAACCTTCCCAGTTCTTTGCCAGTTGGATCTGTCTTCAGTTTAATCACAGCGCAGATGCTTGCAGCAAAAGCTTTACTACGTTTTTTTTTTTTTTTTATCAGTCTGCAGTTGATAGGAGAATGATTTTGTAAATGATGTCGTGGACTTCATTCAATAACCTTGCTCATATACAGTACCACAAAAATATGCAGCTGCCAGGAGTAAGATAGTTGGCAATTACATGAAATTGTGTAGCTTTATCATTGATAATCTTCATCATATACCCATATTCAGAATAAAAGACAAATGTAATTACTTAGCATTCTGTGCTTCAGTTACATACTTTTACAGAGATCGGCTATGTTCAAACAACGTCTTTTGAGCTCCGTTTGAAATTATGTCCGTCTAAAATAACGGACGTTATTTAGCTGTCTGGCCTCCCCTTAGTGCAGTCACTGGTGTTTGCACATTATTTTAGTTTGGTTACTTATTGCCCTTTGGGTGTGTCTTAATTGGAAAGTCCATTGAATTTAATAGTTAAAATGGAGAAAGAACGGTGACAAAAGAAAAACTGTGTGTGAACAACTAATAAAAAACGTCCGCTGTTTGCAAAAGACATCCGAAAATAATGATCATGTTCATTATATTGACGTCCGCAGTAAAAAACGTCCGCTTTTCAATGCATTGTGTGCATTGGACATCCGTCTTCCCATTGACTTCAATGCATTGCCATTGCAGTTAGTTAAATCGCTGCAAAAACGGACGTTTTTTTAAAATATGAAAATCGGCCGCCTTTTCAATATTTTTGACGTTGTGTGAACATGGCCTTAAAGGGGTTGTTTTGGGAATTCTCTTTACGTTAAAATGGGCTCAGGCTGGTATAAAAACAATGTGAACTCACCTGCCCTGGTCCCCCATTGCAGCCATTCTGAGGGAGCCCAGTCTAGCTGTTGCACAGAAGGGCTAGTCAGTGGCTTACCTTTGCCCATAATTGGACAATGAGGCACTCTATTGTGTTCAAACCACGGGATGAAATACAGTATAGTGGGACAAGATTCCATCCGAATGTCAATAGCGGGAAATTGGGTTAGTACAGTGAGCCTCACACTAAGCCATTTAAATGTAAAAATGACTACCCTGACATCCCCTATAAGGACATAAGGAATGGAACAGCCTTTTAAAGTTGCAGGGCCTATTACACAGGCCAATATTTGGCTATTCACCTGATAATCACCCTGAGCCCCTAGGCTATGTTCACACACCTTCAAAATAATGCCTGAATTTATTGGACAGCTGTCAATTAATGAAAAATAAAGTCCGCCATTATACGAATAATATTTGCCTTTACATGAAAGCCCTCCAATGCAGCCTGTAAAGGACCTGTGGTGACATCATTGTCACATGACAAGGTCCTTCAGTAAGTTCTCTAATGTTACTGCAATGTCTCCTGGCTGCAGTTTTGCCATGATTTGTGCAAAATTGCGGTAAAAAGCAGCGATTTTTATGCAAATCATGGCAAAACTGTAGCCTGGAAAAAATACACCACTGAAAGTATATGTCTGTTTGGGGGGGCCATGGACCCCCCAGGAGCTCAGGGACACAGGACCGACACAGACCTATTATAATCCGCTACTGTGCTAAGGTAATGTACAGATACTGTACAAGGAAAACATTTTAATCCTAAAATTAGTACAACTAATTTCCTAGACAATTGTAATAAGTAAAATAATTTGTTCTGGATTAGTCTCAGCTTCACTTGCAAAAAGCAAGTTAATGGATTATATAATTAAAATGACTAAAATCAAATTAAGATACCGTCCAAGCGTTCAGTCATTCACCTCAATATCGTTTAATGGATAATAATTGACAGGTTAAGTAAGTCCTTTAGTAAGTGTTCAATAATTTTATTTTCAGCATTCACATGTTCAAGGTTTTTTAAGACAAAGGTTAGTGAACGTCGGGCATTTGCTTCACCTCTGTGCTTCTTCTCCCCTGAATAGGATCACCCAGCAGCCAGCAGCAGAAGCCTGTTTTACTAAGAAGATGACTTCTATGCATTGTGCAGTGTATAAACTACCCATATCAATAGTAACTGATGTGAGTGGGGCTAGAAAGTGCTGGAGTCCGATTGTTCAGCATTTGAATACCGGTGGCTGAAGAAGTTAGATGCAGCCCTGGGGAGTCCAGAGAAACAGAGGAAACACGACTCTTCCCTTAGAAGACAGGTTCAGGCCTTGAAGGAAAAACACATCTCTTCGTTGTTGAGGAAAAATCTTCTTTGGCTTGATCCGATTGAGCTCAAAGGAAACTTCAAGGCTATCTTCACACACTGTTTTCCAACAGCCATTACTTGATACTTAAAGGAGAAGCCCGACGAAAATTTTCATTAAAGTGTCACTGTCGTATTTTTTTTTTTTTTTTTTTTTGCAGAAATCAATAGTCCAGGCGATTTTAAGAAACTTTGTAATTGGGTTTATTAACCAAATCTGCCATTATCTGCATGTAAAAAGCCTTTTCCCAGGTCCCCCCCTCCTTCCTCTTTTCCATCCACTGCAAAAAATCTGAAAATTGTGACTTGTTGCATGAGTCTTACCCTGTCTGCTCTAGGGAGAGGGGAGGGGGGGAGGAGGGAGGAGGGAGTTAGCCAGCAGCAGAAAGCAGATAACAGAGGATTACAGGCAGGAGCTGGGTGACAGCTGTAATCTGAGCTCAGACAGGTCAGTGGTGACTGTCCCAGGAGACAACAGGTGAGGTATTTGTAGATTAACTGTTTGTTGTCCTGTTTTGGTCTTTTCTTTAGCTCTCTCCATAGGAGAACAATGAAGACGGGGGGCAGAGCTTCAAACTGCTTTTTCATGATAAAAATGCATTTTTTTGGCTAATAAACCTAATTACAAAGTTTCTTAAAATCGCCTGGACTATTGATTTATGGAAAAAAAAAATCATGACAGTGACACTTTAACCCTTAGACGACCCAGGGCGTATAGTTACGCCATGGAAGTCTGTCCCCAGACGACCTAGGGGCGTAACTGTACGCCCTGGGTGTTTCTCACGCTATGAAGCGTGCTCCGGAGCGGAGCGCGCTTCATAGCAGGTGGGGGCCGGCTGCAATCAGCAGCCGGGACCTCACCGGTAATGACACGCTGCAGCGATCGCGCTGCCGCGTGTCATTAACTCCTTAAACGCCGCAATTGCGGCGCGACCGCGGCGTTTAAGTGTAAGTGACAGGGGGAGTCCCCTGTCACTTACCGATCGGGACCCCCGCAGTGTGACTGCGGGGGTCCCGATCGGTAAAACGGGCCGCCGGAGCTCTCTCACCTGCCTCCGTGCGGTCCGATCGGCGCTCTGGTCACTGAGCCTGCACAGGCAGGCTCAATGAGCAGAGCGCCTAACACTGATCAATGCTATGCCTATTGGCATAGCATTCATCAGTGTAAAAATCCAAGTAGTGAATGTAAAGTCCCCCAAAGGGACTTCAAATGTGTAAAAAAAAGAAAAGTTAAAAACACTAACACACTACCCAAAACCCCTCCCCCAATAAAAGTTGAAATCACCCCCCTTTCCCATTATATAAATAAAACATATAAAAATAAATAAATAGATAAAAATATAATATACCGTAGCGTGCGTAATTGTCCGATCTATTAAAATATAACAAGCGTCATTGCGAACGGTAAACGGCGTACACGAAAAGAGGGAAAAAAGTGCGCGGATTACCGATTTTATGTTACATTATATATAAAAAAATTAATAAAAAGTGATCAAAACGTCCGATCTTCACAAATATGGTATTAATAAAAACTAGAGATCATGGCGGAAAAAATGACACCCCAAAACAGCCCGTAGGTGAAAAAATAAAACCGTTATAAGCGTCACAATAGTCCCATTTTATTTATAATTAATTGCCAAAAAAAAGGATTTCATTTAAAAAAAATATATAACATTAGAGAATCTGCGTAAACCTGCATATGGTTGTGTTCGGACTGACCTATAGAGTAATGGTATCATGTCGCTTTTACCATATAGTGCATTACGTAGACACAGGAACCCCCCCAAACGTTACCATATTGCATTCTTTTTTGCGATTTTCACCAATTTATATCTTCATAAATAATATATTTGGAATTCCATCATACATGTTATGGTAAAATGAATGACGCCATTACAAAGTACAACTATTCCTGTAACAAATAAGCCCTTACATGGCTTGTAGATAGAAAACTGAAAGTGCTGGAGCTCTTAGAAGGGGAGGAGGGAAAAACGGAAACACTAAGATCAAAATTTGCGCGGTCCATTGGGTCATTTTGGGCCTGGTCCTCAAAGGGTTAAAGTATTGAATTGCCCCCCAAACGTTAAACAAATCACCGATATATATTTTTTGTGGGATATGCACATAAAGTGCTTTTTTCCCCTGCACTTACTACTGCATCAAGGCTTCACTTCCTGGATAACATAGTGATGTCACGACCCGACTCCCAGAGCTGTGTGGGCTGTGGCTGCTGGAGAGGATGATGGCAAGGGGACACTGAGCATCCCTCTGCCATCATCCTCTCGAGCAGCCACAGCCCGCACAGCTCTGGGAGTCGGGTCGTGACATCACCATTTTATCCAGGAAGTGAAGCCTAGATGCAGTAGTAAGTGCAGGGAAGAAAGCACTTTATGTGCATTTCCCATAATAAGTGTATATAGAAACATAAAAACATAGAAGATTGTCGGCAGAAAAAGACCACTGGGTCCATCTAGTCTGCCCTTTTAGTATTTTCTTTTTTATTATCTTAGGATAAATGTATGTTTATCCGAGGCGTGTTTACATTCTGTTATTGTAGATTTACCAACCACCTCTGCTGGAAGTTTGTTCCAGGTATCTACTACTCTTTCATTAAAATAATATTTTCTCACATTGCTTCTGATCTTTCCCCCAAACTAACCTCTCACTGTGTCCTCTTGTTCTTGAGCTCAGTTTTTCACTAAAAACACTCCCCTCTTGAACCTTATTTATTCCTTTAACATAGTTAAAGGTTTCAATCATGTCCCCCCTTTCCCTTCTTTCCTCCAGACTATACAGATTCAAATCCTTAAGTCTTTCCTGATATGGTTTATGCCTCACACCCTCCACCATTTTTGTAACCCGTCTTTGGACCCGTTCTATTTTATCAATGTCCTTTTTTTAGATGAGGTCTCCAGAACTGGACACAGTATTCCAGATGTGGCCTCACCAGAGCTCTATACAGCGGCATCACAATCTCCCTCTTCCTACTGGTTATACCTCTAGCTAGGGCTGGGCGATTAATCGAATTAATTCGATTAATCGTCCAGAACGTTGAAATCGATTTGATTTTTTGTGAAAATCGTAAATTCGATTTTCACAAAAAATCATTTCGGGCTGCGGTGTCGGGGAGGAGCTGAGAGAAGGGGGGTTGCGGTGCAGGCCGGCGGGAGAGCCGTAGAGGGGCGGTGTGGGTGAGCGGGGAGAAGATGCTGGGTGGCCAAGCTGGAGAGGGGCGGTGCAGTGCCGGCGGCCTCCAGCCACTGACAGCGCCGCCGCTGATCTGCCCCCGCCCCTTCCACTGAGCGTCCTGCTCTCCTCCCGGCCAGATATGGAGGTCCCGGGTCTGTGGAGGAGGAGGCCGCAGGGACTACAGTAGGTGGTGATCGCGGCGCTGCTCGTCCTGGAGCTATACAGCGGGATCGGGGGGCTCGGTGCAGACCCCCGTTCCCGCTGTATAGCTCCGTGACCCGCAGCTATGCGATCACCACCTACTGTAGTCCCTGCGGCCTCCTCCTCCACAGACCCGGGACCTCCATATCTGGCCGGGAGGGGAGCGTGTGTGTGTGGAGGTGAGAGGAGGAGGAGATGTATGTGCCCTCCTGCTCCAATCACCTCCAGCTGCACCAGTCACCCCCCAGTCCCCTCAGTGTCCCCCCAATCCCCTCATTGTTCCCTCAGTGTCCCCCCCCCCAGTCCCCTTCAGTGTGTCCCCCCCAGTCCCCTCATTGTTCCCTCAGTGTCCCCCCCCCAGTCCCCTTCAGTGTGTCCCCCCCCAGTCCCCCATTGTTCCCTCAGTGTCCCCCCAATCCCCTCAGTGTTCCCTCAGTGTCCCCTCAGTGTCCCCCCAGTCCCCTCAGTGTCCCCCAGTCCCCTCAGTGTCCCCCAATCCCCTCATTGTTCCCTCAGTGTCCCCCCCCCAGTCCCCTTCAGTGTGTCCCCCCCAGTCCCCTCATTGTTCCCTCAGTGTCCCCCCAATCCCCTCAGTGTCCCCTCAGTGTCCCCCCAGTCCCCTCAGTGTCCCCCCAGTCCCCTTTAGTGTCCCCCATTGTCCCTCCAGTCCCCCAGTGTCACCCCAGTCCCCTTTAGTGTCACCCCAGTCCCCTTTAGTGTCACCCCAGTCCCCTTTAGTGTCCCCCAGTGTCACCCCAGTCCCCTTTAGTGTCACCCCAGTCCCCTTTAGTGTCCCCCAGTGT
Organism: Dendropsophus ebraccatus; assembly: GCF_027789765.1. Lineage (NCBI taxonomy): Eukaryota > Metazoa > Chordata > Amphibia > Anura > Hylidae > Dendropsophus > Dendropsophus ebraccatus. Next base: position 1,489 of record NW_027209678.1, on the reverse strand, counting down.
CACCCCAGTCCCCTTTAGTGTCACCCCAGTCCCCTTTAGTGTCCCCCAGTGTCACCCCAGTCCCCTTTAGTGTCCCCCATTGTCCCTCCAGTCCCCCAGGGTCACCCCAGTCCCCTTTAGTGTCCCCCAGTCCCCTTTAGTGTCCCCCAGTGTCACCCCAGTCCCCTTTAGTGTCACCCCAGTGTCACCCCAGTCCCCTTTAGTGTCACCCCAGTGTCACCCCAGTCCCCTTTAGTGTCACCCCAGTCCCCTTTAGTGTCACCCCAGTCCCCTTTAGTGTCACCCCAGTCCCCTTCAGTTTTACCCCAGTCACCCCTCATCTATACCTCCACTCCTACACCCCCTATCCACTATACCTCCACTACTACACCCTACGTAGATGGAGGCACAAAGAAGATCTCCTATACTATATGGGGCCTCTGTTACACTGGAAATCAATACAGTTGTTGTCTAAAATATTAAAATAGTATCTGATGCTGCAGGGAGAAAATGTTCTGTTTATTTAGCAAAAAAAGGAAAAAAAATCGAGATTTAAATCGAGAATCGTCAAAAAATTTTAAAAAAATCGAGATTTTATTTTTTGCCCATATCGCCCAGCCCTACCTCTAGCTATACACCCCAGCATACGATTTGCTTTCCCCACCGCCTGGTTGCACTGGTGACTAATTTTAAGGCTGTCAGAAATCACTACCCCTAAATCCTTCTCTTCTGAAGTCTTTTCCAACACAGTACTGTTAACGATAACGACCATGGTTTAGCATGTTTCAGCGGCAGTCATTGCAAAGGCAGCCGCTGAAATAATATTCTTGCGCAAAGTCAAAGATGGCCCTTTAATTATGTTTAATTAAAAAGTCCAATGACTTTAATCCAAAGGAGGATGAAAAGAACAGTGAATTCAATGTACTGTGTGTGAACTACTTTAAATTAAGGCCGATGATCATGCAATAATGACCACAGATTATTTTGGTGAAAACATCAATTTGTTATTTTATTACATATGTGAACTAAAAGGACAAATCAGTCTAGGTTACGCTGCCATAATGGGGAAACAAAAATAGTGACAGAAATGCTGAACAGATCAGTGTATTCCTTACATCACTCTGTCAGCTGTTTTCCTAATATGCAGGAGAATAGGATTCTTGCCAACCCCCCCCCCCCCCCCCCTCACCACACCACACCAACACCACCACACACACACTCTACCTGCTGATTGACAGTTTAATTGCCCATACATAGCATGGATAGCTAACTATCATCAGCAGCTGTGCGGCAGAGTTTCTGTTCTCATGAAATCAGACGACTACTTAGCTCACACACATAATACAGAGGACTACTGATTGTCCATGTTGTTCAGGAGGATATCTCTGAATCTGCTGCACAGAAACTCGAGAGTGATACACATTCTAATTAGCTTCTCTGTCACTATTTATTCTACCCTGAGATAGGACATTAGAAAGCTACTAATGGTCCTTTTACACGGGACGATTGA
>NW_027209677.1:0-13100 GCF_027789765.1 Dendropsophus ebraccatus | reverse complement strand
GGGGTAATAAAAAATGGGTTTAGGGTTCACCAGCTTTTTTGCTATGACCTTGTGTTTGACTCTTACATGTGATATCGCTCCTTCCTCCAATCTGGGTCAATAGATTAGGAGTATTACATTCTGCTACACATAACTGTACTCGTAAGAGGAAGCGGTTTGTATAGGGAATGGATAGCTCTTATATGACTATTTGATTTTAGATGTTATGTAGTCAGAGAGTTCATGCAGGGCTATTCATTTACTGTATACAAATGTACATTAGGTTCAGGCTACCTTCCCTATCATCTGATAGCCGCCAGAATTGTGTGATTTACTAGGTGGATTCATAGATTGGACTCAGACCTGGTGTTTGTGGCCTCTTGGTGTCATTTAAGTCTTTTCGGCTATGATTACACTTGTAATTTTTTATACCTTTAGTTTAGCTTAAGTCAGAGATGTGAATCCAACATAGGCTGCAACAAGGCTCCCGCAGCACAGAGGATTGGGCAAGTTAATATTCCAAGTGCCTGATCCTACTTTCCTCTGATATCTGCATTTGAAGAAGTGCTGGGTAGCGACCATACACTTTAGACTCATTCTAAGGGCCTTTTACACAGGTCGATTATCAGCAAGGACTGATGCTAGAAATGCTTATTCAGCTAATCAGCCTGTGTAGAAGTGTCAGCGATCTGCCGGGGAGCAGGAAAACACTCGCTCGCTGGCTGATCTTGTCTCTTGTGCAGCCCCATAAACCAATGCTCTTCAATTCCAGTCCTCATGACCACCAACAGATCATGTTTTGAGGATTCCCTTAGTATTTCCCAGGTGATATAATTATACTCCAGGTCACATGCTTCATTTGTATGAGATATTCACAAAACATGATATAAGGACTGGAATTAAAGAGGTTGTCCAGCAAAAATCTTTTTTTCAGAAAGGTGTCAGAAAGTAATATAGATTTGTAATTACTTCTATTTAAAAATCCAGTCTTCCAGTACTTATCAGCTGCTGTATGTCCCGCAGGAAGTGGTATATCCTTTCTAGTCTGACATAGGTCTCTATAATGACACCTCTGTCCAGATCAGAAGCAAATCCTCAGAGAAAAACCTCTACTGCTCTGGACAGTTCCTGTCTCGGACAGAGGTGGCAGCAGAGAGCACTGTGTCATACTGGGAAGAATGTACCACGTCCTGCAGGATACGCAGCAGCTGATAAGTACTGGAAGACGTAAATTACAAACCTATATAACTTTCTGAAACCAGTTGATTTGAAAGAAAAAGGTTTTTGCCGGAGTGCCCCTTTAAGAAGCACTGCTATAAATCATCATTTATCAGCCGCATGTCTCCCTGTGTAAAAAGGAGATGCGCAGCTGATAACAATGTATTTAATGGCTTCACGAATGATGCAGGGATCATGCATGCGTCCGTAATCTCCAAGTGCAGATACATATAATGCCTATGTAAATAAATCATGAGGTTATCCTGTAGTTATCTAGATTAGCAGGGTAATTCACGTATCATCACGTATTAACACCATCTAATGTCTCACCGCATCTCATGTGTTGGAGTGCATTCTATAACTACTGATATCTCTAGAGCAGGGATGGGGAACCTTCAGCCCTCTGGCTGTTGCAAAACTACAATTCCATCATGCTAGACAGCCAGAGCTTTAGCTTTGGCTGTCCAGGCATGATGGAAATTGTAGTTTTGCAACAGTTGGGGGGGCCATAGGTCCCTCATCCCTGCTCTAGAGTGTCCACTAATGTAGCATACTCTATTGGGCCGATGTGAGATGACTATAATAAGGCCAAATTCCCATTGTTCTGCAGAACCTAACTTGCATCATTGTAGATTCCTATGATAAACCAAGCTGACACAGACATCTATTTTAGCTGGAGCCTGCTCTGAATGTCATGTTCGGTGTGTACAGAGCAGGCAGATCTGCAGGGACTATTACAAGTAACTTGTTGCCAGCCCTAAACCATTTTGTCCTCTTACAGGTTGCAGGCAGCAATGTTGTCGGACCGCACAGTTCTGCCCTGGGAGCCATGAACGTTGATGCTGTGTGTGAAAAACTCAAGCAAATTGACGGTATTGACCAGAGCATGTTGGCTCAGTACACCGCAACCATCCGCAAGGTAGGTGAAGTCTATATACTGCTGGGTAATCCATTCAAGAGATGACAGGACTTGCGTTTTCACACATCGGCTGATTGGCCATTCTGACCTGCTCTAAAGTCATTGGGGGAGATTTATCAAACATGGTGTAAAGTAGGACGGCTCAGTTGCCCCTAGCAACCAATCAGATTCCGCCTTTCATTTTCCAAAGAGTCTGTGAGGAATGAAAAGTGGAATCTGGTTGCTAGGGGCAACTGAGCCAGTTTCACTTTACACCATGTTTGATAAATCTTCCCCATTGTCACGTCTTCCCGTGTAATTGTGGTTGTGTAGCTGACAGTTGACTGCAGGAAAGACAACTGATCGAGCGCTGTAAACAATCGGCGATCAGTGCTCAAATACAGGCCGTCCAATGCGGCTGTTATGGGTGGCATGCCAGTATGTCTGCTGTGATTTATTTTTAAAATTTTTATCCTAGGCAAACATCAATGGACGTGTCCTGGCACAGTGCAGCATGGAGGAGCTGAAGAAAGAGATGAGCATGAACTTTGGTGACTGGCACCTATTTAAGAGCGCGGTAAGGATGGCTATGACATATACCGTCACACATCCAGTGACTGAGCTGCAATGCCAAATACAAACTGGGGGCAACTGGGTGTCGCTGTTTCTGGAGGAAAGCAGATATGTTCTTTTATTCCCAGATAAACCCTTTAAGTATTTAAAAGATTGAAATAAGTGTAAGAAAATGATTTGGCCTTCATTGTCCTAAATAGATCAGGAAACAAGTGTCTTCTGTTTCACAATCCTTCACAAGGTTGTGTGGAAGACTGGTGTGCGAGTCACATAAGTGTGAAGATTCGGGTTGGAGAGGCGTTTGCTCCTTGTAGAATAATTATACTAATGCCGTCCTTCTCTTGTAAAAGGTTCAAGAAATGAGAAACTCTGAAGTGCCGCAGATACATCCTGAAGAAGCCCGAATGCCGGAGCCGGTCAGAAACGTAGGAGCTCACAGTGACATGGGCCGGCGTACAGTGCCAAATCCAGACATGCCCCACACTGACCTTGCCAACCAGAACTATGATTTTGGCTTCAGTTTTGAGGAACTTAACACACTTGGTTTTGAAGAGGCTCCGCGAATTAACGGCATGAACTGGCAGGTATGAGATACTGAGGGGTATATCCTATAAACCATGGTATGGACTACTGTAACCAACCAAAGGATTTACCTGTGTAGCCTTCACATGCAAAATGGCAGCTGATATCTGAAGGTGTAGTTTACTACATTTACCTCATTAGCAATATATTCCTATTATTTCCAGCCTAATCCTGTTATGGATTATACAAATAAGACACTGGTTTTGTACTAATGTTTGTTTTAACACATTCTTTTTTCAGGGAAGGGCACCTAGGACTCCAAGCTTATCCAGTCTTAATTCCCAAGAGTCCAGCAATGAGATATCGAGGCTGACTGACAAAGTTCAGGCAGAATACAGAGATGCCTACAGAGAGTACATCGCCCAGATGGCTCAGATAGAAGGGGCAGTGGCATCGACCACAGTAAGTGGCAGATCTTCTCCAATGAGCTCCAGTGCCTACTTCATTGGGCAGAGTACATCTGTCAGCTCCTTGCACTCTTCCTCGGAGCAAGACAAAGCGAAAGACACAGACCCGAAGCAAGAAGATGGAAGGAAGCCTTTCATGTTGAAGAGAAATGATGTGGTTGATTATACATCCTCAACCGTGTCCACCACAGATGCTTCTCCCTTGATCCAATCACTGAAGAAGATGAAAAGTCTGATCAGTCTGGTTCCAAACTGCTTCTGGTAAGAAAAGTGCCGAGAGATCCAGCCTCTTCCAAGCACCAGATATAAAGCTTAAAGGAAGTGGCCTGCGCTATCAGAAGCTCCCAAGTGATGAAGATGAGTCTGGGCCAGAGGAATCCGATAATACCTCTTCTTAAAGATGGCAAAAAGCCAGATGCAACTACAGACAAGAAAGTGACTGACCATGGAGCGGAGCCTGTGAGAACATTCATTAAGGCCAAGGAGTATCTATCTGATGCTATCCTCGACAAGAAAGATTCCTCTGACTCTGGCGTCAGGTCCAATGAAAGTTCCCCCAATCATTCGCTCAACAACGAGGCTACGGATGACTCGCAACTGGAAAAGCCAACCTCATTGAGTGGAGGATGATCGCTTGCGAAGTAAGCGGGGAATACCCAATAGTCTGAGTGGCCTTCAGGACCCCACCATAGCACGCATGTCAATCTGCTCCGAAGACAAGAAAAGCCCATCGGAGAGCAGTCTTATAGCCAGCAGTCCCGAGGAAAACTGGCCAACTGGCCCAAAGGGCTTCAACCTGAATCGCACTCCCAGTACCGTGACCCTCAACAACAACACCGGGAACCAAAACTTCGATGAAACGGCAGAAGCAAAAGGAGAGTCTCCGATCATTGTGGTCCCAGGGTCCAGCCCAGTACACAACGAAAACCTGAAGCGAATGACCCACAAGAGAGGTCAACGTTCAGGGTACAGCCGGCTGGCTAAAGATGCCTCAGAGCTGCACACAGTCGCCTCCTCTGACACCGCTGGCTTTGCAGAAGAGCGAGAGAGTATCCTTTAAACGTAGTCTCCATCTGTTCAGCCTGTCCATGTGCTCATTCCATCCTTTTTCCACATCCTTTTCATCATCCGCCCCTAAAAGCCTCCAACAGATTGTGGTCCTTAACATTGTTCCTTAAAATGACCTGGAAAATATTTAAGTGCAAAAACCAGCAAGTAACGTAATAAAGAGCACAGAGTCCCATCCTCATCGCTGTAGTCCCGACACTGCCAATGTTTTCTTATGAGAAGAGAAGATCTGTTTCGATCTCGTCCTACTTAAAGGGACACTATCACTTTATCATTCTCTTTGTCCACCACATTGGGGTATTCATTCACCATACATGTAATTTGTCTTCATGAAATCCATTTGCTCGCTCTATTACGTTGGTTTATGGATTGGGAAGGGGGGAGTAGCCACTCGTCTCTAAACAGGACTATCACGTGGACTTGGCTCTTGTCATGTTTTTTTGATGGTGGAACAGGACATTGTTATTGCAACGTAATGTTCTCAGTTATTAGAATTCATGGAGCCTTTGAGGGAACCATATAAGTGATAAAAACAGGGCACTGACATACAAACCACCATATAGTATGAGCAGAACATTAGCCCTAAGGACATTGGAGAATTGCAGCCCTGACTCCCCAGTAGGCCGAGGGTTGCTGTAAAAAAAATATATATTTTAGCACCTTGGAGATGTAGATGTCATTGCTGCCATGTTTTAATTTATTGATGGTGTCCCTTCAAGACTGCAAGACGTTCATTATGTGCTGTTATGTTTTATTATTGTGTTACATTCATATAGAAGTAACTAGGGTTGGATATACTGTCCATACAACCGTATTACAGTGTCTGAAAGCTTTAGTTGCACAGTTTATTGTATTCCTTGTAGAAGTCTTCGCACGCAGGTGCATGTATAGGGCAGATGGCCATACCAATCAAAGGGTAAAGAACATTGGCTAAATGACCTTTTGGGCCCATGCACGCTGTTATATTAAGGGCTTTGTTATAGGGCATCCTTGGATGTGTATGGGGCCGTGCTGTGACTGCATATGTTGTGGGTATATACAGAAAAACACTATATACTACCAAGGATATAATGATAATATAGGTAAGACAAGAGGCCCATACCATAGTAGTAGTGGTAATACACTCTAAATGAAAGTAGCTTTCACACGCTTAAGGGCAGTGGTCTCTAAGCTGTAGCTCTCCAGCAGTAGCAGGACTACAACTCTCAGCATGCTGGGAGATAGCTGAACAGCCACAGGTTGGAGACCACTGTTATAGGATATAGGAATGCTCTTCGCCTATCAACACATATGTAGATGTTCACAGTACATCCTTTTGTCCAATGTACCAGGATGTGAAGAATTCTACAAGACCACTTTCATGCTTCGTCCCTCTGATCTGCCATTCTTCTTCATTGTTGATCTGTGTTGTATTTGCCTTGGTTCTACATATTTTCCAGGGTCTACGGTACAGGGTATAACTGTTCATCATGTGTAGCCTGTAACTGTTTAGAAATGACTCTATGTGCCATAACAGTAGTGACTGTACACGCCGTAAAGTGTTTGTGGTGCATTCATACAGTATAGTCTGTAACCGGACTGCATGTTCTAGATGTCTTCATCTGATGAGTCGGGACCCTGTATCTCTTCTTGGCCTGTGTTCTTCTAGTTATGTGTGTTGTGGTTCTCTTTGGATGTGATACACGTTAAGTCGATGTATAGACTAATCTGGCAGAACATTAAACCAAGGTAGATGTCTCTATGGTGCCCATAAACATTATATGACCATCTCCCATTGTGACTGATCAGGAGATCTGCTCCTGGCCAGATATTCTTTTAAGGGTCCAGCTTCTGCCACAACTCTTCGGATGCATGCAGCAAAACGTATTGGATGTTTGTCCCTCGTGTAGCTGTAACGTTTGACATCGCTCTCTATTGGCCATTGCTTGCTATGGTGTCATATTGATGTACAATGCTCCTGTGATGCAGTATCTGTGAGGGTCAATGATACATGGTCTACCAGACAAGCAGGCATTATATGACGTGCACTGCTAAAGATGAGACTTATTTGATGATGATATACATACAATATAGGCTTTAATAGGCGTAAGGCCAGTCTGGTAGATATTCCCTCATTCGCTCATAGGATAGTCCTGATCTGGCTCTGTTAGGTCTTCTAAAATACTGGAAAGGCAGCATGAGTTAGAGGAGGAGATACAGAATTCAGGAAATAAAGTCTATATTATAGAGCAGGTGTTTAAACTTGCGCCCCACCAGCTGCTGCAGAACTACAATTCCCATCATGCCTGGACAACTAAAGCTTTGGCTATCCAGGCATGATGGGAATTGTAGTCTTACAACAGCTGTAGGGCTGCAAGTTTGACAACCTGTTTTTACAGATGATTCGAATTAGCTGTATTAATGTTACGTGTGCCGATCCCCATGCCCACACTTGTTAGATAGCTTTTTGGCGGGGATGCAGGACTTGCTTTCTCCCTGACCTCTGGTTCTCACAGCTGTTGGAAAACTGAAGCTTCCAGCATGCTGAGACTTGTAGTTTTTACAGCATCTGGAGGGCCACAGGTTGGAGTATGCTGCTCCTGGAAGCATCATTAAAAACCACCCATCCCCGAGCTCTTCACCTCCTCCTCTACATCTGCTGAAGACGAAAAAAAAAAGTACTATTAAAAATTCATAAATTCCAGCCCAAAGGACATCACATGAATTCGTTCGCATCAGAATTTTGGAGAAATACTTTAAGGAGAGAGAAGGGGTGTATGTTTAGTGCCATGTTCCTTCAGCTATACTGCATCACGCCTATAGGGACACTGTCTGTCTATGGAGCTTGCATGGCTGTATTGTAAACTTTCTTATTAAAGTGATGTAAACGGTTTGATGTTGTGAAAAGTGGAAATAAACATCTGACGTGCGCTGCTGTAACTTCTGGTGTCTTTATTGTAGATTTTTAGTGTGACGTTACATTACACGCCTTTTTTTTTAGGCATCTCAGAATTTTCTTTTTTTTTTCTTGTCCATTGGCTGATCGCTGGCCCTACTACACGTGGTGATATTGACCTTATTTGACAGATCATTGGCCCGTGTGATGGGGCTTTAGCCTGGACCGTTTTCTACATGAGAATGAAGCACATGTCCCATCTACCTAAAGACTGTCATTTACTCTCTGTTTGATGTAATGTGTACAGTGTAACGCCAGCTATACACATTAAGGGGTTATCCAGCGCTGCAAAAACACGGCCACTTTTTTCCAGAGACAACACCACTCTTGTCTCCAGGTCAGGTGCGGTTTGCAATTAAGCTCCATTCACTTCAAAACTGAGCAGCAAAAACCCCGGCCAAGCTGGAGACAAGAGTGGGGCTGTCTCTGGTAGAAAGTGGCCATGTTTTTGTAGTGTTGGATAACCCCTTTAAAATTGGCTGAACCTGACATTTTTGGAGGGATTGGCCAAGCATCTAATGTCTGTTAAGGCCACCAGACCCTGCAGGTGTCTATGAAGGGAAGGCTCAGACATGTGGCTTTCAGTATGCCCAATCCTTTTGGTCTTCGGGAGATAAGGTGCTATGAGACTAGCCATTTTGATTCAGCAGAACGTGCATGAGGATCAGGGGAAGATAGCTGTGGGCAGATAGCTAGCTGAAATGTATTGAGCAGATTAACCAAGCAACCATGTACAGAATCAGCTCGGGGGGGTCTATTCTGTGGGCCCCAACCTTGCCAAAGAGCTGCCAGGGGGAACATGCCAGTCATGATTGATGAATGTGTAGAATGGCAGAGGGAGAGGTGGCTACAGACACCAAATATAAGGTAGAAGTGTAGAGTGCAATGTAAGACCACGGAAAGGAAATTCCCTTATGGGGGCGCTGCCGTAACATACTACTCTATGGACACTTCTCTAAATGGCTGGCACAATGGTATGGGTAGTTCTATGAGGTGAGTACACGGTTATCAAGGTTGGCTTAGTATAGTGTGCCTGACAGTACCATTTAGTCAACACTTATGAGTGGTACTAGAGGGCAGGCTATGACTATGTAATTGGTGACCAAGTAAAGGATAATAATAAAGCACAATAAAGGGGCATTGTTGGCATTGCTAGGTCTGGGCACTTAGAGCACACTGTGGTTTTACCATTACCGCCATGATTGCCAATGGCTGTTACTCAGAAGCCTCATAGTCTTAATGTGTGCAACATGCAGATTCTAACATGACAGAAGAAAAAAAAAAAAAGTGTGCGTGATACAACATGGCCGATATTTAGTTCTAATTAGATATAAGCCACTGCAAGAGAGGTGTCTGACACAGCTCAGCTCTCTCTATTGAGAACACATTCATGCTATAGAGCAGGGTCCTGGTTGGCCGTAAATCTCACATAGATGACATATGCACAAACCTGCTTATAAATACTTACTACGAACATTGACGTTCACTACTAATAAAAGATTTACATTGCTTCTATTGTAACATTACATTGCTTGAGATGGAAATGTCTCCTCTAAACTGGCTTACAGCCTTATAGCCCAAGCAATGCCCCTGAAACAGCTGTCTACAGATGGGGACCTCTCCCTTCTGCAGGAGATTCTGGTTTGACTGGTAATCGCTATCATGTTTGTACATTCCTTTAGGCGGTCCCCATCACTAGTAGGCACTGGAGGGCACGCTTTCTTCCTAATACAGCAGAGCAACTAAGCATACTTCTTCAGACACTGAAGCAGCTGTCCACAGATGGGTGAGCCTTCCTTCTGGAGGGGTTTGGCTGATGATGACAATAATGCCTAGTAGTTTTATCACAGGTATTTACAGGTTGAGCACTGACTTTGGGCTTTTTACACAGGCCGATTATCGGCAAGAAGCATTGCAAGAGCACTCCTTCAGCTGATAAATGGGCTGTATCGGTGAAGCAGGACAGTGCTCGCCTGTTTTGTGTGGGAGGTAAAATTTATCGCTATGTGCTGCTCTTTAGATCTGACCCTAAAATCATTAATTGTTCACTGTAATTTTAGATTCGTTCGCTGTAATTCCGCATTCGTTCAGTGTATATTCCAAATCGTTCCTCCTTTTGCTGGGATCAGATGGAGTAAACGATCGTAGTAACAATCGTAACTAACCACTATCGTTCTGTGTAATATGGTGAACGATTTCAGATTACCGATAAACAATCTTGTTTGCAATCGCTAATCACTAAAAATCGCTTCGTCTAATAGGACCCTTACTCGTGCCTTGTAAGTGCACGGCAAACGATGGGCGCTCGTTTGCTTCTGTAGACCGCTCCATATGGGGTTGTCTAAAAGGGCCCTTACAAAGAAGAGTCCTGTAATGCACAGTGTTGGGGGACCAGCGTTTTTCTACCTGGAGGTGAGCTACTTTGCATGCAAAATGCTCAACAATGTTTCCCCCCCCCCTTTATTACAAGTATAAGGGGGCATTAACATGTATGCAGAATTCTGTTTGTGCAAGTATTCTGCCGTCCAAAGTTCCTGGCATCAGCATTCATTATGATGCTGGGAGCTCTAAAGCTGTTTAAATGTTTGCGCTACTGTACTGACACAGGACCATTTACATTGTCAGTACAGTAGTGATAACATTTTTAAACAGTTTCAGAGCCCGGCATCATCATAAATCATGATGCTGGGAGCCCCGAGGATCAGTCTGCACCACAAGAATAGTGATTATTCCTCCATTTACTGTTTCTCCAGGCCAGCAGGCCTGACACCACTCCCTCCTGTCATCCTGTAAATTTGCATGGTAACTCCCAATGTCCCCACGTGGAAGTACTGCCAGCACCAGCGAAGAATTACAGCCTCCATATCCAGCGCAGAGGATCATGTCATCAGAATAAATCCAGGCTTCTCCCTGTGTCACTGATAACTCTACAAGTCGTGTAATGTTTTTCCTGCAATAGAAGCTGCCAAATAGCGTATCAGATGATGATGGGCCTTCTCTGTGAAAATAATGAAGTTCATTCCTCATGTCACACTCTGTGATTCTCCGCCGCTCTACACTGTGATCACATTTTAGTTTATTTATTAGCAGCCCCGGGTCATTTTCCATTACACTGCTTCCTCTTCTCGGTTATTATTGTTTGATGTCTGATGTATTGCTTACATTAGTCCACATAACAATGGCTCCACCATCTTTCTATCCAGTGTAGCACTTGTCTAGGTCACCGGAGTAATTAAATGGCTGACCTTCATCCTATTTCTCCGGATTACAGGCTCTGATGGGCAGGAAAAGCAAAGCTGCACACATTAAAACAAGCTGTATAGAATGTATGAATTATATTGCATACTGGCGGGTAGGCTCTTTGTATAGCTGCACACACCGGAGGGTATCTATCATTTGCCCCCGTTTTCACTCGCTATTTTTCCTTATACCGATATTAAATGTGTCAAATCCATATTGTCGCACAAGGTATGACTAATGTAGCAGTTTCTCACTTGAATATCTTGTGGATTTCTATGCCACCCATTCAGTGGAGCCAAATGGCACAAAAATAATAAATGTTTGTAAAAACTTCCTGCAGCAAAGTTACATCCCAACATCTGTCAGAAAGTAAGGGCCCTATTCCACCGGACGATTATCGTTTAGATTATCGTTAAATCGTTCGAATCTAAACGATAATCGTTCGGTTAAAATGCAGTTAACGATTGACGACCCGAACGAGAAACCGTTGATCGCTTTATAAGACCTGGACCTATTTTTATCGTTGCTCGTTTGCATTGAATAAGACGTCGTTCACAGTAGATACGCACGCAATAGCGAAGAAAAAATTATTGCAAATACATAAGTATCATATACATAACGATCATAAGTAACGATTATCGGGCATAAAAATGAGAGTGAACGTTTTCAGGTCTTTCGCAATAGCGGTCGTTTGAGATCGTTAACGATTATGCGAATGGTAATCGTCGGTGGAATAGGGCCCTAAGGCACCAATGTGTTAAGGCCCTATTCCACGGAACTTTTTCGAACCACTATCGTTCATAAAATCGTTCAAACGACCGCTCGTTAACAATATTCGTTCTGTGGAATAGCTGTAAACGAGAGCGAACGACAACAGCGAAATCGTCGTTGTCGTTCACTATTTTTTTTCAACATGTCGAAAAAAAATCGTTGGTCTTTCAACAATAATTCGCTAATCTTTTCGTTGAATAAAAAATCTTTGTCGTTCTTGAAATGTCTACCTACATTTCCCACGTTTTAAACGACCATGTAATGATGTAACGACCGCAAAAAAAATCATTACACTACAGATATCGTTCCTGTTCCCACACGTTATGTGTTATCGTTCGCTTAAAAAAAAATAAGTGCTCGTCAACGAGCGGTCGTTGGAGGAGTCTATGAACGATAATCGTTCCGTGAAATAGGGCTATTAGGGTGAGACCTCAAAGGTAAGTCTCTCAGTTATACCTGGGGGATGTCTGATTGAAAAAGTATGGCAGCTGCAGCCTGCCGAGGACTAGAGATGATCGAACAGCGGGAATTTCAGGTTCGTTCGAACTCAAACCATTGGGTTTTGATTCCCGCTGCCTTCCTGTTCCATGGGAAGGTGGAGACAGCCTGAGTACCGCCTGGAAAACAGGGATACAGCCTAGGTAATAGTCTGGATCCCTGTTTTCCAGGCAGTACTCGGGGTATCTCCACCTTCCCCACGGAACGGGAAGGCATCGGGAATCAAAACCCGATGGTTCAAGTTCGAATGAACCTGAAAATTCCCGCTGTTCGATCATCTCTACCGAGGAACAGAAAGGACACGTGAGGCAAGTAGAGTCCAGACTGATTCTGTTAATTATAGGAATATCACTTGTTTTATATCTTAACAAGACCACTTCAAGGGTAACAGGAGGACCCAGAAAGCTTACATATGTTGCATGAGCGGTCATAGTATCTAGTGTCCTTGCAGTCATCTATTGGTAACAACTCCCAGACCTTGAAGCAAAGCAAAAATTAAGACGGAGCAAAATTCTCATTGTCACAAAACATAGATGCTGACAGAGCATAACACAAAGCACGTATACAGTGTAAGGATATAGAGATGGAGAAGCACAGATAAAATGGACTCTCAACTCCACAAATGCATAATAATGAGAATGGCAGTCCTGTGCCATCTCTTCCCGATTGAATGAGGAGGTTGGATCTGTAAATTCTGCACCATTGTGAGAAGGTGTTTCCCCCTTTGCATGGCGAGGACAGGGTCACAATTGAGAAAGGAAATCAGGAATTAATCAGATCCATGGGGGAAAAGAACAGTACATAATGTACTGAATATCATTTGTAAATTCTGCGGCCTCATGTTAGCTAAGAATTGATAAGGAAATATGAAACTTTATACCCACATGGTGTTTGTGTGATTTTTTTTTTTTTTTTTTTTTTAGCTCAATGG
>NW_027209676.1:0-13146 GCF_027789765.1 Dendropsophus ebraccatus | reverse complement strand
ACAAAACCCCTGACTCGCCTAAAAACTTTCGCCCCATCTCTCTATTAAATTCGGATTTAAAAATTTATGCCAAAGTGTTAGCTGACAGATTGGCCCTAGTCATGCCCTCAATTATTCACAAGGACCAAACCGGTTTCATAAGAAACAGACAGGCCTATGATAACACCCGACGAGTTGTCAACATTGTGCATCATATCCATTCACGCGGGTTGCCTGCGATTCTGGCATCTCTGGACGCCGAGAAGGCATTTGATCGGATTTCCTGGATCTATGCCTTCTCGGTGCTCCAGAGGTTTGGGATTGAAGCGGAGATGCTGCGATGCATTCAAGCGTTGTACACTGCCCCCACGGCTCAGGTTTTTACCAATGGTGCACTATCCCCTCCCTTCAGTATACCAACGTACAAAACAAGGCTGCCCGTTATCCCCATTAATTTTTGTTATCTTCCCTTGAACCAGTTGTTAGCCTCAGGCTCCTTCGCGACAGACCCCTAGAAATACAAGGAATTAAGATTGGCACACTTCCCATGTCCTCTCGTTATAACGCAGATGACATTATACTTACTCTCTCATCCCCACAACTCTTCCCTACCCGCTGCTTTATCTCTTCTCTCGGAGTTTAGCGAGATTTCCTATTATAAGACTGATATAGCCAAAACGGAAGTTCTTCCCATCCACGTCCCCACAACCCCAATTATCGAATTTGAAAAAATCCTTTCCCTTTGCCTGGCAACCAACTGCCATTAAATATTTAGGCACGGTATATTACGGCTTCACCTGCCCTGCTATACCAACACAACTACATTCCCCTCTTGGAGGCCCTCCAAAAACAAGCTGACTCAATGACTAAACACGAAATCGCCTGGACGGGTCGCATAGCTGCCTTTAAGATGCTTCTGCTGCCAAAGCTTCTCTATCTCTTTAGGACGCTTCCGATTCTCCTTCCACAATCTTACTTTAAAGCTGTAAGGAAGCTTATTTCAAAATTCATCTGGGCGGGGAGGCCTCCGCGTATTGCGTACGCGGTTGCTTCTAGGCCGATAGACCGGGGGGGTCTGGGGGTGCCGGACCCTTATGTTTATTATGCCGCTACCCTAATGTCTCAATTGCGAGAATGGTTGAAGGGACACACAGAGAAAAACTGGCTAGAAATTGAATCTACCTTTGCAGGAGGTAACCTACAGGCCTTATTATATGCATCTATTTGGGCTTCCCCCTCCCTAGATACCTTTTCCCCACCAATGCTAGCAGGTCTTAAGTGCTGGAAAACAATGCACATACGCAGAGGAATCCCTGCGACGTTTTCTATGTCCCCTATCCCCATTTTATCTTTGGGATACTCACTCCCTAAAGACTCATTCCTAACCCTGTCCAGGTGGCACTCCAGGGGCTTACAGACTACTATGGACCTCTTCATACGTGGACAATTGAGATCCTTTCAAGAACTTACCCAGATGTTTCAGATTCCCCACACTGATTTTTTCCTTTATCTACAAATTAGACATCTCATACCTGTTTGGCAGCACAAAAAAGTCAATTGGTGTTCGCAAATATCCACTGTCTTCTCATTGTCAGTTAAAGGCCTTAAACCCTTGTGTGCGGTGATCAGCGGCATAGACTCCCAGGGTAAAACTCCTTATATGGAGTCTTGGGAGAGAGCCTTGGGGAAATCTTATACACTTATGGATTGGGAGCATGCCTGTCAGCACTCTCTGAAATCGGTGATTAGTACTTCACAGCGTGAATCGATTCTAAAGACAAGATTGCGTTGGTACTATACGCCGCAAAGATTATTCTCAATGTACCCTTCCACAAGCCCCTTGTGTTGGAGGGGGTGTAAACAGGCAGGCTCCTTGCAGCACATCCTATGGGAATGCCCCATGTTGAAACTATTTTGGTCTCAGATACAACACATCCTCTCCACGATTATTTCCACTCCTGTCACCCTATCCCCGGCAATGGCCCTTTTATATTTGGATATGGCTCAGATCCCCCGCAACCATCGTGTATTAGCTTGTAAAATCATTACAATTGCTAGACTTGCCATCACTAGAGCCTGGAAATCCCCCACACCCCCTATTGCATACTTGATTATATCAGAAATCACGAGGATTTACACGTTAGAAAGATTCATTGCCTTTGGCAGGGGGACTATGCACTCATTCTCTAAACAGTGGGCGGGTTGGGAGAGTTCCCCTTATCATTCGCCAGATAACCCGGCCACGTTACCACTAAGCCGTTCCAGACTGATCCAAACTGGCCCCCCCCCCCCCCTCCTCTTCCCCCTCCCCCCCCCCCCCCCCCCCCCACTTCCCCCTCCCCTCACTTAAACTGAAACCTCCTTTAGTTTAATCTCCTCATCCCACAGGGACGCAAACAAATATACAAGTATACATATCCATAGCGGACACTAGGATTTGCCTGTAAGTACACACACATACCCTTTTTCTACACATCTTTTCATCCAAGTATATTCTGTAGGGACTGCATGCCCTCTCTGTGTTCTTAGATATTTTCTTCTGCTTTCTGATTACTTATTTCTTTTTTTTTTTTTGTTTCCATAATTATTGGAGTTATGCTGCGCGAGTGCATTAGTGGACATATTCACTCTGAAGAACATCCCAGTAAAATCGGGAATAGCAGGTGCAACTCATGGGTACAACTAGTTACTCCCTGATCAGCAAAGGACGTATCTATACATATGCCCGTGATATTAATAATTAATTGCTCCACTGTTGTTTGTATTATACTTGTCGCATAGGCGACTCCATGTTTTATATGTTTGTTTCATATACATCTATTCTACTACTGTTTGTTAAAAAATTTATAAAACCTTCTTCAATAAAAAACTATTGAAACGTTAAGAGGTAGGAGTTAAACAAGCTTAGGTCTGCGGTGCCCAGGGGGGACCCCATCCAGCCCACACTGAGTTTCATTCCTACCACCTTAGGAAAAAAAGTCATTATTTTGAGGCTTAGAAGTCATTTCTGCAATTCCCATAGAAAATTAATGGCGTCTCTATTCAATTGTGTGGAGCGCATATCAGGTGGATTTTCTCTGCCGCCTTAAGAGATACACGTGAAACTAAAGCCGATCCTGGGTGCCTAGGGTGCCTGTCATCCAATCCGCACTGAATTTCATTTCTAGCACATAGCCAAAAAATCGCCCCATTGACTTACATTGGAGTGCAGAAAAGGTCATTTTTTCTCGGTCCCTTTAAGAGGTAGGAGTTAAACAAGCTTAGAGCTGCGGTGCCCAGGGGGGACCCCATCCAGCCCGCACTGAGTTTCATTCCTACACCTTAGGAAAAAAAGTCATTATTTTGAGGCTTAGAAGTCATTTCTGCAATTCCCATAGAAAATCAACGGCGTCTCTATTCAATTGTGTGGAGCGCATATCAGGTGGGTTTTCTCTGCCGGCTTAAGAGATACACATGAAACTAAAGCCGATCCTGGGTGCCTAGGGTGCCTGTCATCCAATCCGCACTGAATTTCATTTCTAGCACATAGCCAAAAAATCGCCCCATTGACTTACATTGGAGTGCAGAAAAGGTCATTTTTTCTCGGTCCCTTTAAGAGGTAGGAGTTAAACAAGCTTAGGTCTGCGGTGCCCAGGGGGGACCCCATCCAGCCCGCACTGAGTTTCATTCCTACCACCTTAGGAAAAAAAGTCATTTTTTTGAGGCTTAGAAGTCATTTCTGCAATTCCCATAGAAAATCAACGGCGTCTCTAATTCAATTGTGTGGAGCGCATATCAGGTGGGTTTTCTCTGCCGGCTTAAGAGATACACGTGAAACTAAAGCCGATCCTGGGTGCCTAGGGTGCCTGTCATCCAATCCGCACTGAATTTCATTTCTAGCACATAGCCAAAAAATCGCCCCATTGACTTACATTGGAGTGCAGAAAAGGTCATTTTTTCTCGGCCCCTTTAAGAGGTAGGAGTTAAACAAGCTTAGGTCTGCGGTGCCCAGGGGGACCCCATCCAGCCCACACTGAGTTTCATTCCTACCACCTTAGGAAAAAAAGTCATTATTTTGAGGCTTAGAAGTCATTTCTGCAATTCCCATAGAAAATCAATGGCGTCTCTATTCAATTGTGTGGAGCGCATATCAGGTGGATTTTCTCTGCCGCCTTAAGAGATACACGTGAAACTAAAGCCGATCCTGGGTGCCTAGGGTGCCTGTCATCCAATCCGCACTGAATTTCCTTTCTAGCACATAGCCAAAAAATCGCCCCATTGACTTACATTGGAGTGCAGAAAAGGTCATTTTTTCTCGGTCCCTTTAAGAGGTAGGAGTTAAACAAGCTTAGAGTCTGCGGTGCCCAGGGGGGACCCCATCCAGCCCGCACTGAGTTTCATTCCTACCACCTTAGGAAAAAAAGTCATTATTTTGAGGCTTAGAAGTCATTTCTGCAATTCCCATAGAAAATCAACGGCGTCTCTAATTCAATTGTGTGGAGCGCATATCAGGTGGGTTTTCTCTGCCGGCTTAAGAGATACACGTGAAACTAAAGCCGATCCTGGGTGCCTAGGGTGCCTGTCATCCAATCCGCACTGAATTTCATTTCTAGCACATAGCCAAAAAATCGCCCCATTGACTTACATTGGAGTGCAGAAAAGGTCATTTTTTCTCGGTCCCTTTAAGAGGTAGGAGTTAAACAAGCTTAGGTCTGCGGTGCCCAGGGGGGACCCCATCCAGCCCACACTGAGTTTCATTCCTACCACCTTAGGAAAAAAAGTCATTATTTTGAGGCTTAGAAGTCATTTCTGCAATTCCCATAGAAAATCAACTGGCGTCTCTATTCAATTGTGTGGAGCGCATATCAGGTGGGATTTTCTCTGCCGGCTTAAGAGATACACGTGAAACTAAAGCCGATCCTGGGTGCCTAGGGTGCCTGTCATCCAATCCGCACTGAATTTCATTTCTAGCACATAGCCAAAAAATCGCCCCATTGACTTACATTGGAGTGCAGAAAAGGTCATTTTTTCTCGGTCCCTTTAAGAGGTAGGAGTTAAACAAGCTTAGGTCTGCGGTGCCCAGGGGGGACCCCATCCAGCCCGCACTGAGTTTCATTCCTACCACCTTAGGAAAAAAAGTCATTATTTTGAGGCTTAGAAGTCATTTCTGCAATTCCCATAGAAAATCAACGGCGTCTCTAATTCAATTGTGTGGAGCGCATATCAGGTGGGTTTTCTCTGCCGGCTTAAGAGATACACGTGAAACTAAAGCCGATCCTGGGTGCCTAGGGTGCCTGTCATCCAATCCGCACTGAATTTCATTTCTAGCACATAGCCAAAAAATCGCCCCATTGACTTACATTGGAGTGCAGAAAAGGTCATTTTTTCTCGGTCCCTTTAAGAGGTAGGAGTTAAACAAGCTTAGGTCTGCGGTGCCCAGGGGGGACCCCATCCAGCCCACACTGAGTTTCATTCCTACCACCTTAGGAAAAAAAGTCATTATTTTGAGGCTTAGAAGTCATTTCTGCAATTCCCATAGAAAATCAATGGCGTCTCTATTCAATTGTGTGGAGCGCATATCAGGTGGATTTTCTCTGCCGGCTTAAGAGATACACGTGAAACTAAAGCCGATCCTGGGTGCCTAGGGTGCCTGTCATCCAATCCGCACTGAATTTCATTTCTAGCACATAGCCAAAAAATCGCCCCATTGACTTACATTGGAGTGCAGAAAATGTCATTTTTTCTCGGTCCCTTTAAGAGGTAGGAGTTAAACAAGCTTAGGTCTGCGGTGCCCAAGGGGGACCCCATCCAGCCCGCACTGAGTTTCATTCCTACCACCTTAGGAAAAAAAGTCATTATTTTTAGGCTTAGAAGTCATTTCTGCAATTCCCATAGAAAATCAACGGCGTCTCTAATTCAATTGTGTGGAGCGCATATCAGGTGGGTTTTCTCTGCCGGCTTAAGAGATACACGTGAAACTAAAGCCGATCCTGGGTGCCTAGGGTGCCTGTCATCCAATCCGCACTGAATTTCATTTCTAGCACATAGCCAAAAATCGCCCCATTGACTTACATTGGAGTGCAGAAAAGGTCATTTTTTCTCGGTCCCTTTAAGAGGTAGGAGTTAAACAAGCTTAGGTCTGCGGTGCCCAGGGGGGACCCCATCCAGCCCACACTGAGTTTCATTCCTACCACCTTAGGAAAAAAAGTCATTATTTTGAGGCTTAGAAGTCATTTCTGCAATTCCCATAGAAAATCAATGGCGTCTCTATTCAATTGTGTGGAGCGCATATCAGGTGGATTTTCTCTGCCGCCTTATGAGATACACGTGAAACTAAAGCCGATCCTGGGTGCCTAGGGTGCCTGTCATCCAATCCGCACTGAATTTCATTTCTAGCACATAGCCAAAAAATCGCCCCATTAACTTACATTGGAGTGCAGAAAAGGTCATTTTTTCTCGGTCCCTTTAAGAGGTAGGAGTTAAACAAGCTTAGGTCTGCGGTGCCCAGGGGGGACCCCATCCAGCCCGCACTGAGTTTCATTCCTACCACCTTAGGAAAAAAAGTCATTATTTTGAGGCTTAGAAGTCATTTCTGCAATTCCCATAGAAAATCAATGGCGTCTCTATTCAATTGTGTGGAGCGCATATCAGGTGGATTTTCTCTGCCGCCTTAAGAGATACACGTGAAACTAAAGCCGATCCTGGGTGCCTAGGGTGCCTGTCATCCAATCCGCACTGAATTTCATTTCTAGCACATAGCCAAAAAATCGCCCCATTGACTTACATTGGAGTGCAGAAAAGGTCATTTTTTCTCGGTCCCTTTAAGAGGTAGGAGTTAAACAAGCTTAGAGCTGCGGTGCCCAGGGGGGATCCCATCCAGCCCGCACTGAGTTTCATTCCTACCACCTTAGGAAAAAAAGTCATTATTTTGAGGCTTAGAAGTCATTTCTGCAATTCCCATAGAAAATCAACGGCGTCTCTATTCAATTGTGTGGAGCGCATATCAGGTGGATTTTCTCTGCCGGCTTAAGAGATACACATGAAACTAAAGCCGATCCTGGGTGCCTAGGGTGCCTGTCATCCAATCCGCACTGAATTTCATTTCTAGCACATAGCCAAAAAATCGCCCCATTGACTTACATTGGAGTGCAGAAAAGGTCATTTTTTCTCGGTCCCTTTAAGAGGTAGGAGTTAAACAAGCTTAGGTCTGCGGTGCCCAGGGGGGACCCCATCCAGCCCGCACTGAGTTTCATTCCTACCACCTTAGGAAAAAAAGTCATTATTTTGAGGCTTAGAAGTCATTTCTGCAATTCCCATAGAAAATCAACGGCGTCTCTAATTCAATTGTGTGGAGCGCATATCAGGTGGGTTTTCTCTGCCGGCTTAAGAGATACACGTGAAACTAAAGCCGATCCTGGGTGCCTAGGGTGCCTGTCATCCAATCCGCACTGAATTTCATTTCTAGCACATAGCCAAAAAATCGCCCCATTGACTTACATTGGAGTGCAGAAAAGGTCATTTTTTCTCGGTCCCTTTAAGAGGTAGGAGTTAAACAAGCTTAGGTCTGCGGTGCCCAGGGGGGACCCCATCCAGCCCGCACTGAGTTTCATTCCTACCACCTTAGGAAAAAAAGTCATTATTTTGAGGCTTAGAAGTCATTTCTGCAATTCCCATAGAAAATCAACGGCGTCTCTAATTCAATTGTGTGGAGAGCATATCAGGTGGGTTTTCTCTGCCGGCTTAAGAGATACACGTGAAACTAAAGCCGATCCTGGGTGCCTAGGGTGCCTGTCATCCAATCCGCACTGAATTTCATTTCTAGCACATAGCCAAAAAATCGCCCCATTGACTTACATTGGAGTGCAGAAAAGGTCATTTTTTCTCGGTCCCTTTAAGAGGTAGGAGTTAAACAAGCTTAGGTCTGCGGTGCCCAGGGGGGACCCCATCCAGCCCACACTGAGTTTCATTCCTACCACCTTAGGAAAAAAAGTCATTATTTTGAGGCTTAGAAGTCATTTCTGCAATTCCCATAGAAAATCAATGGCGTCTCTATTCAATTGTGTGGAGCGCATATCAGGTGGATTTTCTCTGCCGCCTTAAGAGATACACGTGAAACTAAAGCCGATCCTGGGTGCCTAGGGTGCCTGTCATCCAATCCGCACTGAATTTCATTTCTAGCACATAGCCAAAAAATCGCCCCATTGACTTACATTGGAGTGCAGAAAAGGTCATTTTTTCTCGGTCCCTTTAAGAGGTAGGAGTTAAACAAGCTTAGAGCTGCGGTGCCCAGGGGGGACCCCATCCAGCCCGCACTGAGTTTCATTCCTACCACCTTAGGAAAAAAAGTCATTATTTTGAGGCTTAGAAGTCATTTCTGCAATTCCCATAGAAAATCAACGGTGTCTCTATTCAATTGTGTGGAGCGCATATCAGGTGGATTTTCTCTGCCGGCTTAAGAGATACACATGAAACTAAAGCCGATCCTGGGTGCCTAGGGTGCCTGTCATCCAATCCGCACTGAATTTCATTTCTAGCACATAGCCAAAAAATCGCCCCATTGACTTACATTGGAGTGCAGAAAAGGTCATTTTTTCTCGGTCCCTTTAAGAGGTAGGAGTTAAACAAGCTTAGGTCTGCGGTGCCCAGGGGGGACCCCATCCAGCCCGCACTGAGTTTCATTCCTACCACCTTAGGAAAAAAAGTCATTATTTTGAGGCTTAGAAGTCATTTCTGCAATTCCCATAGAAAATCAACGGCGTCTCTAATTCAATTGTGTGGAGCGCATATCAGGTGGGTTTTCTCTGCCGGCTTAAGAGATACACGTGAAACTAAAGCCGATCCTGGGTGCCTAGGGTGCCTGTCATCCAATCCGCACTGAATTTCATTTCTAGCACATAGCCAAAAAATCGCCCCATTGACTTACATTGGAGTGCAAAAAAGGTCATTTTTTCTCGGTCCCTTTAAGAGGTAGGAGTTAAACAAGCTTAGGTCTGCGGTGCCCAGGGGGGACCCCATCCAGCCCGCACTGAGTTTCATTCCTACCACCTTAGGAAAAAAAGTCATTATTTTGAGGCTTAGAAGTCATTTCTGCAATTCCCATAGAAAATCAACGGCGTCTCTAATTCAATTGTGTGGAGCGCATATCAGGTGGGTTTTCTCTGCCGGCTTAAGAGATACACGTGAAACTAAAGCCGATCCTGGGTGCCTAGGGTGCCTGTCATCCAATCCGCACTGAATTTCATTTCTGATTAACTAAGAGACAAAATGTCCCAAAATACCTATAAATACTTGGCGGCTTAAAACTTAGCTTTTAATAATGATGTGATAAAATATTAAATATATTATACCCCAAAATAACACCCACATATATAGACAGACAGTGCGTAAAGTGATCTAAAAATGTAGTGTAGGTTGGAGTAATACAGATTTGAATACTTGGGCACCTATTGACTTCAGTATATAGTCACTAACAGTGTCCCGGCCGAGGACACTATACAGATGAACTTAATGTTCTATCGACTCACAGTACTAGCGATGGAGGTGATAACCTCAAGACACTCCTCCACGCTTGACTATACTGAAATAGGTTACTACTCAGCACTATAACTTTTTGTCTATCGAGTGCTAGATGAGCTGCTAAGTACGCTAGCTCTAATGCGATTTGGTATACGCATATTGCCCCAGTTACTCATACATCCCCACTACATAGATAAAACATTTACTGCCTAAACACACAACATGTTTCGTCAGCAACACACTGACTTTTTCAAGATAATTGGCAAAACTGTTGCAGGTCCGCTCACCGCTGACTTATAAGGGAGATCGTGGACCAAAACGAGGGTGTTTGGGGAGGTGAATATGACGTAACGACCTATCGTCTTGCTTTGCATCATATGAGTTAGCTAGAGGCGCCCCCTTAGATTGTGTTGCCATAGAATCTTAGACGCCGGTCAGCGACTACCTTCACGCATGCGCCAAGACTTAGCTCTAGGTAGACATTACCGCACCGCGCATGCGTTAAAACTTAGACTGAAATGCCGTGCTCTCATACTGCGCATGTCTAAGTACTTAGTCTTTACGCGTAAAAATGTTGTACCCTGCGCATGCGTTGCCTGATAGTCTCAATTCTGACAGCGGGCTCAGCGCTAAAGACTCGTTCCACCCTATGATCCTCAGCACTTGGGACCATTGGGAAACTCAGGCAGAACGGTATAGGGAGGTACGTAGAGTATATGATAACTGTTTATATGTAACTAGCCTCAGTTGAGGTTCATTTCATTATTGTTTATGTAATTTTTGTTTTACTATATTTCCTGATGGTCATGGCCATCCGTGCTTTCAGGATACTGACAAGATGAGATGAGATCCGAGTTCTCAGTTGGTCCACCCAGGGTACCAGATCCTAAGACATCGGATCCCATCACTTGGGTTCTCCATGCTGACCGGTTATAATATACCAATTTCACAAGAAGGGGGCATATGCGAAGCCTTCATTAAGGCCATGGGGAGATAAGGTACGTAACCTGTATATCCACTGTGCTTCGATTTGAAGCATCTTAGTTTCTAAATTCCCTCTGCGGGGTCCTAGCCTAACGGTTTGAATACCCCACACTTTTAGGCATTTGGGGTTGCCTCCATGTTTCTCATTGACATGTTTCGCCACACTGGTTTCCACTTTATGATGAATGTTACTTATATGAGACCCCAAACGGCGACGTAATTGCTGTGAGGTCTTCCCGACGTATATAAGTTCACACGGACATTTAATAGCGTAGATAACATTAGCTGTCTGGCAATTGATAAAGTCCTGAATAATGTATTTTTTACCGTCCTTACAGAACTCCTTAAATTTAGGCATGTACTGACAAAAAGAGCACGTCCCACAGGGATGTGAACCCGAAATACTACTTTTAAGCCATGATGTACCCGACTCCTCATTGTTTTGGTAATGGCTGTGAACCAAAAGGTCACGGAGGTTCTTGCCCCTTCTATAGGTAACTGCAGGGGTGTTAGAGATCACCTCTTTTAGATCTGGATCGGACGTTAAAATTGGCCAGTATTTGGAGAGAATTTGTTTAATTCGCCAGTGAGCTGCATCGTAGGTTCCTATACACCTTATAATTTTTGGTGCGTTTTGACATTGGTTATTATTCAGCAGGCTGTCTCTCGACTGTGTCTTGGCTCTATGGTATGCTCTGTGCAATACTTTTTTAGGGTAGCCCCTCTCAAGGAACCTACGAAGCAGCTCCTGACATTCTCTCTCAAAACCGGCCTCGTCCGAACAATTCCTCCGTGCTCTTAGGTACTGGCCTATAGGTATCCCCTTTCTCAGGGGTGCTGGATGATGGCTGTCCCACATTAGAAAACTATTGGTAGACGTTTTTTTACGATGGATCTCTGTGGAGACACTTCTATCAGTGTTTATCGTGATCTTCAGATCTAGAAAATTGATACTATTGTCATGTATTTCGCTGGTAAACTTTAGACCTAGGTTATTTGTATTTAATGTGTTAACGAACTCATGAAATGTGTCGGTGTCCCCTTCCCATAGGATCAATACATCGTCAATGTATCTAGCCCACAGTGATATGTGTGATGTAAAGTGGCTCAGATTTTCATTGAATACATATTCAGATTCCCACCACCCTAAAAATAAATTTGCGTAATTAGGTGCACACGCCGTGCCCATCGCGGTGCCGGTGGTCTGTAAATAAAATTTCTGGTTAAATGTGAAAAAATTGTGAGTGAGGGTAAACTGAAGTAATTGTAAAACAAACTGATTGTGTGCATTGAAAGATGTGCCTTTTGTTTTAAGAAAGTGTTCTATTGCCTTTATACCTAGGTTGTGATGTATACTCGTATACAGTGCCTCCACGTCCAAACTGGCAATCTTTGTCGCTCCTGATACAGTGATCTCTTGAAGTTTTTTAACCGTTTCCTTCGTGTCCTTTAAATAGGACGGTAAGGTGTTGACAAAAGGTGCTAGAATCTGGTCGATATATTTACTCGCACCTTCTGTCAAACTATTGTTGCCCGAGACAATCGGGCGTCCGGGGATGGGTACACGTTCTTTATGCAACTTCGGAAGGGAATAAAAAGTAGCTACTGTAGGGGTAGAGTTATATAACACCCTATATTCTTCCTCTGTAATTAAGGCATTTTGTTTGGCTTCAGTCAGTATATATTTTAATTCGGAAAGGTACTGTTTAGTAGGGTCATTCTTCAAAACTTTATAGGTGTTACTATCTTCCAACAGACGCAGGGCCATATTTTTATAGTCTTCTTCATCCTGGATGACTAAATTGCCTCCTTTATCGGATGGCTTAATGGTTATTCCAGTTGTTTTTATCAGCCTATTAAGTGATGTCCTTTCCTTAGTGCATAGGTTGGAGTTCTGATCAGTGATCCTACAGTGTACTTGTTCAATTTCATTGCATACAAGGTGAACAAATCTGTCCACTGTGTGTACTGTTGCCAAGGCCGGTGTAAATTGTGACTTGGGTTTTAATGTTGTCGCAGGTGCTTCAAAATTCCGGATTCCGGTATCATTCTCAACCTGTAGGTCAAAAAGGGATGACAGGGCTTCTCTTTCTCTCCTATTCATAGAGAATTCTTGTGTTTGTCTATTCTTGAAATACTTATGTAGAACTAGTTTCCGAGCAAACAAATGTATATCCTTAACCCAAGTAAAGCTGTCGAATTTGGGTGTTGGAGTAAACGACAGACCTTTACTAAGGAGTTTGAGTTCATCATTACCAAAGATCTTACTCGACAGGTTGCATATCTGTGGTTGATTACTGGGTCTAACTATGCTCGATATGCGTACCCCCATTTGTTCCTGTCCCGGAGTTGTGCTCCGGTCATCCCTAAAAAAGGCTGCGATGGCATAGATGTCGAGGCCATTGGCTGTGAATGGGTCATACCCTGTGGCTGTGACGTCAGTGGTAGTGGAAATGTCAGAGGTGGCGTATTCCCTGGTTGTATGGTCCCATGTGTGGCTCCTTGTATAGAATAGGCTGTAGTTTGAGGATTTGACATATTTACTGTAGTTGTGGTCGGTGCAATGGGGTATGTTATAGGTCCTGTCAATGCAGATGTGGGTTGTAACCCAGAAGAGTACGTAGTGGATGTACATAATTGTGGCTGAGACCCCTGGTAATTATTATATTGGGGCTGTAAGCGGTTTTG
>NW_027209675.1:0-13200 GCF_027789765.1 Dendropsophus ebraccatus | reverse complement strand
AGCCGCACTGAGGAGCCCCCCCCCCCGAGGAGCCGCACTGAGGAGCCCCCCCCCCGAGGAGCCGCACTGAGGAGCCCCCTCCACCCGAGGAGCCGCACTGAGGAGCCCCCTCCCCCCCCCGAGGAGCCGCACTGAGGAGCGCACTGAGTAGCAACCCCCCCCCCGAGGAGCCGCACTGAGGAGCACCCCCCCCCCCCGAGGAGCCACACTGAGGAGCACCCCCCCCCCACCCCGAGGAGCCGCACTGAGGAGCCCCCTCCCCCATGGAGCCTGCACTGAGGAGCCGCACTGAAGGAGCGCACTGAGGAGCACCCCCCCCGAGGAGCCGCAACTGAGGAGCACCCCCCCCCCCCCCGAGGAGCCGCACTGAGGAGCGCCCCCCCCCCCCCGAGGAGCCGCACTGAGGAGCCCCCTCCCCCCGAGGAGCCGCCACTGAGGAGCCCCCTCCCCCCGAGGAGCCGCACTGAGGAGCCCCCCCCCCCCCGAGGAGCCGACACTGAGGAGCCCCCCCCCCCGAGGAGCCGCACTTGAGGAGCCCCCCCCCCCCCGAAGAAGCCGCACTGAGGAGCGCACCCCCCCCTCCGAGGAGCCCCCTCCCCCCGAGGAGCCGCACTGAGGAGCCCCCCCCCCCCCCGAGGAGCCGCACTGAGGAGCCCCCCCCCCCGAGGAGCCGCACTGAGGAGCGCCTCAGTACACCATCCCCGGGATCAGCACACCGGCCCCGAGATCAGACCAGGGATCAGCACACCAGCCCGGGATCAGTACACCATCCCCGGGATCAGGCTCAGTCTCAGGATCAGCACACCGGACCCGGGATCAGGATCAGCACACCGGTCCCGGGATCAGGATCAGCACACCGGACCCGGGATCAGGATCAGCACACCGGCCCCACTGGGTATGAGCAGCTCAGTCTCAGGATCAGCGATACTCACACAGGCCGGGGATGTCCAGCATGTTACTGATCCCCCGGTCAGACATGTCGATCTCCAGCACGTTCTTCTCCCGGCTCTCCTCCACTATCTTCTTCAGGGATTTCGACATCTTGATTTCTAAAGAAAAGAGAAAACATCAGCGGAAACCGAGGAAAACGCAGGAGAACTACAAGTCCCAGCAGGCTGATCCCATGATGACCCACTGGGAGTGTTAGTATTCACCCGGGAGGAGGCCTGCCCTGTAGTCACACCCGAGTCCTCACCCGTACACCCCCGTACACACCCCCTCACCCCTCCGTATACACCGAGTCCTCACCCGTACACTCACCGTCCCCCCCATACACACCAGCTCCCCCGTATACACCCGCTACTTGTACACCTCCAAGTACACCTGCTCACCCCCCTGTACCCTCACCCGCTCACCCCCCTACACACCCGCTCACCCCCCTGTACCCTCACCCGCTCACCCCCCTGTACGCTCACCCCCCTGTACCCTCACCCGCTCACCCCCCCCCCCCCGTACCCTCACCCGCTCACCCCCCCCGTACCCTCACCTGCTCACCCCCCCCGTACCCTCACCCGCTCACCCCCCTGTACGCTCACCCCCCTGTACCCTCACCCGCTCACCCCCCTACACACCCGCTCACCCCCCTGTACCCTCACCCGCTCACCCCCCTACACACCCGCTCACCCGCTCACCCCCCTGTACCCTCACCCACTCACCCCCCCTGTACCCTCACCCGCTTACCCCCCTACACACCCGCTCACCCCCCCCCTGTACCCTCACCCGCTCACCCCCCCTGTACCCTCACCCGCTCACCCCCCTACACACCCGCTCACCCCCCTACACACCCGCTCACCCCCCTGTACCCTCACCCGCTTACCCCCCTACACACCCGCTCACCCCCCCTGTACCCTCACCCGCTCACCCCCTGTACCCTCACCCGCTCACCCCCCTACACACCCGCTCACCCCCCTACACACCCGCTCACCCCCCAGTACCCTCACCCGCTCACCCCCCTACACACCCGCTCACCCCCCTGTACTCTCACCCCGCTCACCCCCCTGTACCCTCACCCGCTCACCCCCCTACACACCCGCTCACCCCCCTACACTCCCGCTCACCCCCCTACACACCCGCTCACCCCCCTACACACCCGCTCACACCCGCTCACAGGAAGTCGCCCCAGGCTGTAAAATTACTCACAGTCCTAATAAGGCAAATTCCAGCCTGAGGAATCCCGTACAGTGTGTGGAGCGCTGGAGAACCGTCAGCCAATGGGCGCTCCGGAATCTCCAACGTCATCTCTGCTGTAACCAATCAGAAGGCAAATGATGCGGCAGCAGCCAATCAGAGTCAGGCGGGAGGGAGCTGGACTGCAATGTGACAGCGGGGCGAGAGGAAGCGCCTCAGCGGCTCCGGAGTGTTTTGCTTCCGCTGTGCACACGATGCGTTCGGGTCACAGATGGGGGCGTTTTCTCTCAGAGGCTTCAGCCGGTGCCGCGAGGACCTATAAGTCTAGTTTAGTTTTTATTTTGAAGCTGCAGTACCGCCGTGCACCGTGTGGGGCAGTGTGATATATAAGAGCCTAGTAAGAAGCTGCAGTACCTCCCAGCACCATGTGGGGGCAGTGTGATGTGTAGGAGTATAGTGTGAGCTGCAGTACCTCCCAGCACCATGTGGGGGCAGTGTGATGTGTAGGAGTATAGTGTGAGCTGCAGTACCTCCCAGCACCATGTGGGGGCAGTGTGATGTGTAGGAGTATAGTGTGAGCTGCAGTACCTCCCAGCACCATGTGGGGGCAGTGTGATGTGTAGGAGCCTAGTAAGAAGCTGCAGTACCTCCCAGCACCATGTGGGGGCAGTGTGACGTGATATATAGGAGCCTAGTAAGAAGCTGCAGTACCTCCCAGCACCATGTGGGGGCAGTGTGATGTGATATATAAGAGCCTAGTAAGAAGCTGCAGTACCTCCCAGCACCATGTGGGGGCAGTGTGATGTGATATATAAGAGCCTAGTAAGAAGCTGCAGTACCTCCCAGCACCATGTGGGGGCAGTGTGATGTATAAGAGCCTAGTAAGAAGCTGCAGTACCTCCCAGCACCATGTGGGGGCAGTGTGATGTGTAGGAGTATAGTGTGAGCTGCAGTACCTCCCAGCACCATGTGTGGGCAGTGTGACGTGATATATAGGAGCCTAGTAAGAAGCTGCAGTACCTCCCAGCACCATGTGGGGGCAGTGTGATGTATAGGAGTATAGTGTGAGCTGCAGTACCTCCCAGCACCATGTGGGGGCAGTGTGATGTGTAGGAGTATAGTGTGAGCTGCAGTACCTCCCAGCACCATGTGGGGGCAGTGTGATGTGTAGGAGTATAGTGTGAGCTGCAGTACCTCCCAGCACCATGTGGGGGCAGTGTGATGTGTAGTATAGTGTGAGCTGCAGTACCTCCCAGCACCATGTGGGGGCAGTGTGATGTGATGTGTAGGAGTATAGTGTGAGCTGCAGTACCTCCCAGCACCATGTGGGGGCAGTGTGATGTATAGGAGTATAGTGTGAGCTGCAGTACCTCCCAGCACCATGTGGGGGCAGTGTGATGTATAGGAGTCTAGTAAGAAGCTGCAGTACCTCCCAGCACCATGTGGGGGCAGTGTGATGTGTAGGAGTATAGTGTGAGCTGCAGTACCTCCCAGCACCATGTGGGGGCAGTGTGATGTGTAGGAGTATAGTGTGAGCTGCAGTACCTCCCAGCACCATGTGGGGGCAGTTGTGATGTGTAGGAGTATAGTGTGAGCTGCAGTACCTCCCAGCACCATGTGGGGGCAGTGTGATGTGTAGGAGTATAGTGTGAGCTGCAGTACCTCCCAGCACCATGTGGGGGCAGTGTGATGTGATGTGTAGGAGTATAGTGTGAGCTGCAGTACCTCCGAGCACCATGTGGGGGCACTGTGATGTGTAGGAGTCTTGGGCTCTGGTCACACACAGCAGGAGGGGAGGCTGCAGGATTCGCTCTTACTTATTTCCGCGGTTTCTTCCTCACATTCTCAGTAGCAGAATATTTTCTTTGCTTTTATTATTTTTTTTTTGTTACGTCCATTTAAGTCTATACTCCGCCCTTCATCATAATCATGTGACCCCTCATATATCTGTCTGTGCTTCCAGACTGCTGACACTGTTATATAGAGACACATGATACCTGTCATATATCTGTCTGTGCTTCCAGACTGCTGACACTTATATAGAGGTCAGGAGACACATGGGACCCCTCATATATCTGTCTGTGCTTCCAGACTGCTGACACTGTTATATAGAGGTCAGGAGACACCTGGCACCTGTCATATATCTGTCTGTGCTTCCAGACTGCTGACACTGTTATATGGAGGTCAGGAGACACATGGGACCTATCATATTTCTGTTTGTGACACCAGACTGCAGACACTGTTATATAGAGGTCAGGAGACACATGGGACCTGTCATACATCTGTCTGTGCTTCCAGACTGCAGACACTGTTATATAGAGGTCAGGACACATGGGTCCTCTCATATTTCTGTCTGTACTTCCAGACTTCTGACACTGTTATATAGAGGTCAGGAGATACATGATACCTGTCATATATCTGTCTGTGCTTCCAGACTGCTGACACTTATATATAGGAGACATGTGGGACCTGTCGTCTATCTGTCTGTGCTTCCAGACTGCTGATACTGTTATATAGAGGTCAGGAGAGACATGGGACCCCTCATATATCTGTCTGTTCTTCCAGACTGCTGACAATGTTATATGGAGGTCAAGAGACACATGGGACCGGTCAACTATCTGTCTGTACTTCCAGACTGCTGACACTTATATAGAGACACATGGGACCTGCCATCTATCTGTATGTGCTTCCAGACTGATGACACGGTTATATAGAGGTCAGGAGACACATGATACTTGTCATATCTGTCTGTGCTTCCAGACTGCTGACACTGTTATATAGAGGTCAGGAGATACATCATACCTGTCATATATCTGTCTGTGCTTCCAGACTGCTGACACTTATATAGAGTTCAGGACACATGATACCTGCAACAGCAACCCACAGGTGTAAGGGCCCACTGCATATACTCCTCCCAGCGTACACACAGTAAACGCCCACTCTGTAGATATTGAAAATTAAAATATAAAATTTTTTAGAAAAGTGAGGATGTTTGCAAAACTATTTGATGAAACAGAGTGTACCATGTCGCCACCGTTACAGTGTACCATGTCACCACGTTACAGAGTGTACCATGTCGCCACGTTACAGAGTGTACCATGTCGCCACGTTACAGAGTGTACCATGTCGCCACGTTACAGAGTGTACCATGTCGCCACGTTACAGAGTATACCATGTCCCCAGATACAACAGGAGGTAGCCACACACCCCACATATAACAGGAGGTAGCCACACACCCCAGATACAACAGGAGGAAGCCACACACCCCAGATACAACAGGAGGAAGCCACACACCCCAGATACAGCAGGAGGTAGCCACACACCCCAGATACAGCAGGAGGTAGCCACACACCCCAGATACAGCAGGAGGTAGCCACACACCCCAGATACAGCAGGAGGAAGCCACACACCCCAGATACAACAGGAGGAAGCCACACACCCCAGATACAGCAGGAGGAAGCCACACACCCCAGATACAACAGGAGGAAGCCACACACCCCAGATACAACAGGAGGAAGCCACACACCCCAGATACAACAGGAGGTAGCCACACACCCCAGATACAGCAGGAGGAAGCCACACACCCCAGATACAACAGGAGGTAGCCACACACCCCAGATACAGCAGGAGGTAGCCACACACCCCAGATACAGCAGGAGGTAGCCACACACCCCAGATACAGCAGGAGGTAGCCACACACCCCAGATACAGCAGGAGAAAGCCACACACCCCAGATACAACAGGAGGAAGCCACACCCCCCAGATACAACAGGAGGAAGCCACACCCCCCAGATACAGCAGGAGGAAGCCACACACCCCAGATACAGCAGGAGGAAGCCACACACCCCAGATACAGCAGGAGGAAGCCACACACCCACGATACAGCAGAGAAAAAAAAAGGGAAATTTTGGCAGCACATCTATGACTCTGTTCACACTGCAGGTTGCACGCTGCTTGTGGCTTAAGTACAGACAAAAAAGAAAAGGTGCAACAGCAACCCACAGGTGCAAGGGCTTACCCATGTCCCAAGGCTGCTATAAAGGAGATCATTTGGCTCCTATCTGCCCAGTTGTAGCTTATTCAGCCCAGGAGAGGCCATTGCTAGTGTGAGGATGCTGGAGTAGGGACCGTGTCTCTGAGGACGCCTTAACGGTGGCGACATGGTACACTCTGTAACGTGGTGACATGCTACACTCTGTAACGTGGCGACATGGTACACTCTGTAACGTGGTGACATGGTACACTCTGTAACGTGGTGACATGGTACACTGTAACGTGGTGACATGGTACACTCTGTAACGTGGTGACATGGTACACTCTATAACGTGGTGACATGGTACACTCTATAACGTGGTGACATGGTACACTCTATAACGTGGTGACATGGTACACTCTGTAACGTGGTGACATGGTATACTCTGTAACGTGGCGACATGGTATACTCTATAACGTGGCGACATGGTACACTCTGTAACGTGGTGACATGGTACACTCTGTAACGTGGCGACATGGTACACTCTGTAACGGTGGCGACATGGTACACTCTAACTGTGGTGACATGGTACACTCTGTAATGTGGTGACATGGTACACTCTGTAACGTGGTGACATGGTACACTCTGTAACGTGGTGACATGGTACACTCTGTAACGTGGTGACATGGTACACTCTGTAACATGGCGACATGGTACACTCTGTAACGTGGCGACATGATACACTCTGTAACGTGGTGACATGGTACACTCTATAACAGTGGTGACATGGTACACTCTATAACGGTGGCGACATGGTACACTCTGTAACGTGGTGACATGGTACACTCTGTAACGTGGTGACATGGTACACTCTATAACAGTGGCGACATGGTACACTCTATAACGGTGGCGACATGGTACACTCTGTAACGTGGTGACATGGTACACTCTATAACAGTGGCAACATGGTACACTCTGTAACGTGGTGACATGGTACACTCTGTAACGTGGCGACATGGTACACTCTATAACGGTGGCGACATGGTACACTCTATAACTGGCGACATGGTACACTCTATAACTGGCGACATGGTACACTCTATAACGGTGGCGACATGGTACACTCTGTAACGTGGTGACATGGTACACTCTGTAACGTGGTGACATGGTACACTCTGTAACGTGGCGACATGGTACACTCTATAACGGTGGCGACATGGTACACTCTGTAACGTGGTGACATGGTACACTCTGTAACGTGGTGACATGGTACACTGTAACATGGCGACATGGTACACTCTGTAACGGTGGCGACATGGTACACTCTAACTGTGGTGACATGGTACACTCTGTAATGTGGTGACATGGTACACTCTGTAACGTGGTGACATGGTACACTCTGTAACGTGGCGACATGATACACTCTGTAACGTGACAGAACAACTCAAAACTAAATTAGTGCCTTTACAAATCGGGGATACCCGGCTATTTCCAAACTTGGTCTTAAACCCACAGAGGGCCAGCAGCCCAAACAAACCGGGATGACCCCGACTAACTAATAAAACGTAACTTTTATTATATTAAATAATGAAAAAATAATCAGGTGAGAAATAAGGCTTAAAAACACTACTCCACAGTCAGAACTGTATGTATATGAATCCACTGACAGTGGTAATAATTAGTGTCTATGTTGGCTGCAGTCCAACAAGAACAATGTGACCGTGGTAGTAACATGGCGACATGGTACACTCTGTAACGTGGCGACATGATACACTCTGTAACGTGGTGACATGGTACACTCTATAACAGTGGCGACATGGTACACTCTATAACGGTGGCGACATGGTACACTCTGTAACGTGGTGACATGGTACACTCTGTAACGTGGTGACATGGTACACTCTATAACGGTGGCGACATGGTACACTCTGTAACGTGGTGACATGGTACACTCTATAACAGTGGCAACATGGTACACTCTGTAACGTGGTGACATGGTACACTCTGTAACGTGGCGACATGGTACACTCTATAACGGTGGCGACATGGTACACTCTATAACTGGCGACATGGTACACTCTATAACGGTGGCGACATGGTACACTCTGTAACGTGGTGACATGGGACACTCTGTAACGTGGTGACATGGTACACTCTGTAACGTGGTGACATGGTACACTCTGTAACGTGGCGACATGGTACAGTCTATAACGGTGGCGACATGGTACACTCTGTAACGTGGTGACATGGTACACTCTGTAACGTGGTGACATGGTACACTGTAACATGGCGACATGGTACACTCTGTAACGGTGGCGACATGGTACACTCTAACTGTGGTGACATGGTACACTCTGTAATGTGGTGACATGGTACACTCTGTAACGTGGTGACATGGTACACTCTGTAACATGGCGACATGGTACACTCTGTAACGTGGCGACATGATACACTATGTAACGTGGTGACATGGTACACTCTATAACAGTGGCGACATGGTACACTCTATAACGGTGGCGACATGGTACACTCTGTAACGTGGTGACATGGTACACTCTGTAACGTGGTGACATGGTACACTCTATAACAGTGGCGACATGGTACACTCTATAATGGTGGCGACATGGTACACTCTGTAACGTGGTGACATGGTACACTCTGTAACGTGGCGACATGGTACACTCTATAACGGTGGCGACATGGTACACTCTATAACTGGCGACATGGTACACTCTATAACTGGCGACATGGTACACTCTATAACGGTGGCGACATGGTACACTCTGTAACGTGGTGACATGGTACACTCTGTAACGTGGTGACATGGTACACTCTGTAACGTGGCGACATGGTACACTCTATAACGGTGGCGACATGGTACACTCTATAACGGTGGCGACATGGTACACTCTGTAACGTGGTGACATGGTACACTCTGTAACGTGGTGACATGGTACACTCTATAACGTGGTGACATGGGACACTCTGTAACGGTGGCGACATGGTACACTCTGTAACGTGGGGACATGGGACACTCTGTAACGGTGGCGACATGGTACACTCTGTTTCATCAAATAGTTTGCTAAGATCCTCACTTTTCTAAAAAAAAAATTATATTTTAATTTTCAATATCTACAGAGTGGGTGTTTACTGTGTGTACGCTGGGAGGAGTATATACGATAAGCCCTTGCACCTGTGGGTTGCTGTCGCACCTTTTGTTTTTTGCCTGTACTTAAGCCACAAGCAGCGTGCAACCTGCAGTGTGAACAGAGTCATAGATGTGCTGCCAAAATTTCCCTTTTTTTTTTAACCTGTCATATATCCGTCAGTGGTTCCAGAATGTCTCCAGTTAAGGAAACACCCAAGCAACTACGTTAAGACCTGTGATGGGTCTCTGTGGTGTTTTTGGTTGATCTCCCATCAACCATCATCCCTTTTTACTGTTATGTAGAGGTCAGGAGATACATGATACCTGTCATATATCTGTCTGTGCTTCCAGACTGCTGACACTGTTATATAGAGGAGACATGTGGGACCTGTCGTCTATCTGTCTGTGCTTCCAGACTGCTGACACTGTTATATAGAGGAGACATGTGGGACCTGTCGTCTATCTGCTGACACTGTTATATAGAGGTCAGGAGACACATGGGCCCTGTCATATATCTGTCTGTGTTTTCAGACTGCTGGCATTGTTATATAGAGATCAGGACACATCATACCTGTCATACATCTGTCTGTGCTTCCAGACTGCTGATACTGTTATATAGAGGTCAGGAGACACATGGGACCACTCATATATCTGTCTGTGCTTCCAGACTGCTGACACTGTTACATAGAGGTCATGAGACATGTGGTACCTGCCATATATTTGTCTGTGCTTCCAGATTGCTGACACTGTTATATAGAGGTCAGGAGACATATGATACCTGTCATATATCTGTCTGTGCTTCCAGACTGCTGACACTGTTATATAGAGGTCAGGAGACACCTGTCTGTGCTTCCAGACTGCTGAGAATGTTATATAGAGGTCAAGAGACACATGGGACTTGGCAACTATCTGTCTGTACTTCCAGACTGCTGATACTTATATAGAGACACATGGGACCTGCCATCTATCTGTATGTGCTTCCAGACTGATGACACTGTTATATAGAGACACAAGGGACCTGTCATCTATCTGTATGTGCTTCCAGACTGATGACACTGTTATACAGAGACACAAGGGACCTGTCATCTATCTGTCTGTGCTTCCAGACTGCTGACACTGTTATATAGAGGTCAGGAGGACACATTGATACTTGTCATATATCTGTCTGTGCTTCCAGACTGCTGACACTTATATAGAGGTCAGGAGACACATGGGACCCCTCATATATCTGTCTGTGCTTCCAAACCGCTGACACTGTTATATAGATGTCAGGAGACACATGAGCCCTGTCGTATCTGTCTGTGTTACCAGACTGCTGACACTTTTATATAGAGATCAGGATACGTTAAACCTGTCATTTATATGTCTGTGCTTCCAGACTGCTGACACTGTTATATAGAGGTCAGGAGACACATGGGACCCCTCATATCTGTCTGTGCTTCCAGACTGCTGATAATATTATATAGAGGTCGAGACACATGGGACCCCTCATATATCTGTCTGTGCTTCCAGACTGCTGACACTGTTATATAGAGGTCAGGAGACATGCAATATCTGCCATATATCTGTATGTGCTTCCAGGATGTAGGAAATGCTTCTATTCTCTGGTGTACAGTGTGGCACCTGAGCTCCCGATCTGCTGAGGGCTGTAATGTCTCCTTGCTCCTCATCCCTCTCCCTTCTCGCTGTCTGTCAGTCAGGCATGGATGGAAGGGGAGGAGGTATCCAGCTTACAGCTTTTCAGCAGCTTCTGAAAGCCTCTCTGACCATTTACATTGGATAATAAAAGCATTGTGTATGTTCTGGGAGCACAGACAGATATATGACAGGTCCCATGTGTCTCCTTGTCATAAAGCCAGGGCCACATCATAAGTTTGGTCTCAGCCGTGAGCTTCTCCCCACTTGTTCTAGAATTAGGGCTAGAACCCCCAAACAGTGACCAATCAGAACCCCCAGACTGTGCTGCAGTTCTGTCCACTATGTGATGTATATGGGACCTATGGCTGGTCCCTGCACTATGTGATATATATGTGACCGATGGCTGGTCCCTGCACTATGTGATATATATGTGACCGATGGCTGGTCCCTGCACTATGTGATATATATGGGACCTATGGCTGGTCCGGGCACTATGTGATATACACTCACCGGCCACTTTATTAGGTACACCTGTCCAACTGCACGTTACCACTTAATTTCTAATCAGCCAATCACATGGCGGCAACTCAGTGCATTTAGGCATGTAGACATGGTCAAGACAATCTCCTGCAGTTCAAACCGAGCATCAGTATGGGGAAGAAAGGTGATTTGAGGGCCTTTGAACGTGGCATGGTTGTTGGTGCCAGAAGGGCTGGTCTGAGTATTTCAAAAACTGCTTGATCTACTGGGATTTTCACGCACAACCATCTCTAGGGTTTACAGAGAATGGTCCGAAAGAAAAAACCATCCAGTGAGCGGCAGTTCTGTGGGCGGAAATGCCTTGTTGATGCCAGAGGTCAGAGGAGAATGGGCAGACTGGTTCCAGCTGATAGAAAGGCAAACAGTGACTCAAATAGCCAACCGTTACAACCAAGGTAGGCAGAAGAGCATCTCTGAACGCACAGTACGGCCAACTTTGAGGCAGATGGGCTACAGCAGCAGAAGACCACACCTGGGGGCCACTCCGCTCAGCTAAGAACAGGAAACTGAGGCTACAATTTGCACAAGCTCATCGAAATTGGACAGTAGAAAGATTGGAAAAACGTTGCTGGTCTGATGAGTCTCGATTTCTGCTGCGACATTCGGATGGTAGGGTCAGAATTTGGCGTCAACACATGAAAGCATGGATCCATCCTGCCTTGTATCAAGCGGTTCAGGCTGGCGGGGGTGGTGTCATGGTGTGGGGAATATTTTCTTGGCACTCTTTGGGCCCCTTGGTACCAATTGAGCATGGTTGCAAACGCCACAGCCTACCTGAGTATTGTTGCTGACCATGTCCATCCTTTATGACCACAATGGACCCAACATCTGAATGGCGACTTTCAGCAGGATAATGCGCCATGTCATAAAGCTAGAATCATCTCAGACTGGTTTCTTGAACATGACAATGAGGTCACTGTACTCCAATGGCCTCCACAGTCACCAGATCTCAATCCAATAGAGCATCTTTGGGATGTGGTGGAACGGGAGATTGGCATCATGGATGTGCAGCCGACAAATCTGCGGCAACTGTGTGATGTCATCATGTCACTATGGACCAAAATCTCTGAGGAAGCTTCCAGCACCTTGTTGTATCTATGCACCAAGAATTGGGGCAGTTCTGAAGGCAAAAGGGGGTCCAACCCGTTACTAGCATGGTGCACCTAATAAAGTGGCCGGTGAGTGTATATGGGACCTATGGCTGGTCAGGGCACTATGTGATGTATATGGGACCTATAGCCGGTCCGGGCACTATGTGATATATATGGAACCTATGGTAGGTCCGGGCACTATGTGATATATATGGGACCTATGGCCGGTCCCAGCACTATGTGATATATATGTGACCTATGGCTGGTCCGGGCACTATGTGATGTATATGGGACCTATGGCTGGTCCAGGCACTATGTGATGTATATGGGACCTATGACCGGTCCGTGCACTATGTATGTATATGTGACCTATGGTCGGTCCCTGCACTATGTGATATATATGGGACCTATGGCCGATCCCTGCACTATGTGATATATATGGGACCTATGGTCGGTCCCTGCACTATGTGATGTATATGGGACCTATGGCCGGTCCGGGCGCTATGTGATGTATATGGGACCTATGGCCGGTCCCTGCACTATGTGATGTATATATGACCTATGGCTGGTCCGGGCACTATGTGATGTATATGGGATTTATAGCCGGTCCGGGCACTATGTGATGTATATGGGACCTATGCCGATCCCAGCACTATGTGATATATATGGGACCTATGGCTGGT
>NW_027209674.1:0-13223 GCF_027789765.1 Dendropsophus ebraccatus | reverse complement strand
TGCACTGTAAATTGCCGACTGTACCGGGCTTAAGCCGGTAAGCCCCGCCCCCATCACGGGATCATGTTTAATAAAACAAATGGCGGTGCCTTGAAAAGTAACAGTGGCCCCAGCGCAAAAGGTAACGAAGTGTTGCGTCTGCTGAGGAGGTGGCAGTAAGCATTGCATGTTGTCAACTGTACCGAGCTTAAGCCGGTAAGCCACACCCCCACCCAATGCACGTGGCCAACCGTACCGGGCTTACGCCGGTAAGCCACGCCCCCTGCGCCAACCCAATTGCTATGTAATGCACTGCAATGCAATTTGTTTTTTTTATATTTAATGTTTGTTTTTGGGTGTGAGAGGAAACCGGAGTACCCAGACGAAACCCACGCAAACACAGAGAGAAACATACACTTTGCAGATGTTGCCCTTAGTGGGATTTGAACCCAGGACCCCAGCGCTGCAAGGCTACTGTGCTAACCACTGAGCCACCGTGCTGCCTTTACTCCGATTGCCATTTGAATGGGGGCATGTTTAAAAAACAAGTGGCGGTGCTATGCCATGAGAAGTAGCAGCCGCTTCAGCGCCAAAGGAAATGATGGTTTGCGTCTGCTGAAAAGGTGACAGTAAGCATTGCATGTTGCCATAGTTGCACACTGTACCGGGCATGACGCGGTAAGCCCCGCCCCAATCGCGTAAGCCCCGCCCCCGGCACGACGCTATGCAATGCACTGTATGTTGCCGACTGTACCGGGCTTAAGCCGGTAAGCCCAACCCCCATCGCCGTAAGCCCCTCCCCCGGCACCGGACGCTATGCAATGCACTGCATGTTTCCATCTGTACCGGGCTTAAGCCGGTAAGCCCCGCCCCATCGCGGTAAGCCCCGCCCCCCGGCACCGACGCTATGCAATGCACTGCAAGTTGCCGACTGTACGGGCTTAAGCCGGTAAGCCCCGCCCCATCGCGGTAAGCCCCGCCCCCCGCACCGACGCTATGCAATGCACTGCAAGTTTGCCGACTGTACCGGGCTTAAGCCGGTAAGCCCCGCCCCATCGCGGTAAGCCCCGCCCCCCCGCACGACGCTATGCAATGCACTGCAAGTTGCCGACTGTACCGGGCTTAAGCCGGTAAGCCCCGCCCCATCGCGGTAAGCCCCCCCCCCCCGCACCGACGCTATGCAATGCACTGCAAGTTGCCGACTGTACCGGGCTTAAGCCGGTAAGCCCCGCCCCATCGCTGTAAGCCCCGCCCCCCGCACCGACGCTATGCAATGCACTCAAGTTGCCGACTGTACCGGGCTTAAGCCGGTAAGCCCCGCCCCATCGCGGTAAGCCCGCCCCGGCACCGACGCTATGCAATGCACTGCAAGTTGCCGACTGTACCGGGCTTAAGCCGGTAAGCCCGCCCCCATCACGGGATCATGTTTAATAAAACAAATGGCGGTGCCTTGAAAAGTAACAGTGGCCCCAGCGCGAAAGGTAACGAAGTGTTGCGTCTGCTGAAGAGGTGGCAGTAAGCATTGCATGTTGTCAACTGTACCGAGCTTTAAGCCGGTAAGCCACACCCCCACCCCAATGGCACGTGGCCAAACACGCCCCCTGCGCCAACCCAATGCTATGTAATGCACTGCAATGCAATTTGTTTTTTTTATATTTAATGTTTGTTTTTGGGTGTGAGAGGAAACCGGAGTACCCAGACGAAACCCACGCAAACACAGAGAGAACATACACTTTGCAGATGTTTGCCCTTATGGGGATTTGAACCCAGGACCCCAGCGCTGCAAGGCTACTGTGCTAACCACTGAGCCACCGTGCTGCCTTTACTCCGATGCCATTTGAATGGGGGCATGTTTTAAAAAACAAGTGGCGGTGCTATGCCATGAGAAGTAGCAGCCGCTTCAGCGCCAAAGGAAATGATGGGTTGCGTCTGCTGAAAAGGTGACAGTAAGCATTGCATGTTGCCATAGTTGCACACTGTACCGGGCATGACGCGGTAAGCCCCGCCCCAATCGCGGTAAGCCCCGCCCCGGCACGACGCTATGCAATGCACTGTATGTTGCCGACTGTACCGGGCTTAAGCCGGTAAGCCCATCCCCCATCGCCGTAAGCCCCGCCCCCGGCACCGACGCTATGCAATGCACTGCATGTTTCCATCTGTACGGGCTTAAGCCGGTAAGCCCCGC
Source organism: Dendropsophus ebraccatus (assembly GCF_027789765.1). Taxonomy (NCBI): domain Eukaryota; kingdom Metazoa; phylum Chordata; class Amphibia; order Anura; family Hylidae; genus Dendropsophus; species Dendropsophus ebraccatus. The sequence continues at coordinate 11,059 of NW_027209674.1, read as the reverse complement.
CCCATCGCGGTAAGCCCCGCCCCCCGCACCGACGCTATGCAATGCACTGCAAGTTGCCGACTGTACCCGGGCTTAAGCCGGTAAGCCCCGCCCCATCGCGGTAAGCCCCGCCCCCCGCACCGACGCTAGCAATGCACTGCAAGTTGCCGACTGTACCGGGCTTAAGCCGGTAAGCCCCGCCCCATCGGCGGTAAGCCCCGCCCCCCCGCCCCGACGCTATGCAATGCACTGCAAGTTGCCGACTGTACCGGGCTTAAGCCGGTAAGCCCCGCCCCATCGCGGTAAGCCCCGCCCCCCGCACCGACGCTATGCAATGCACTTCAAGTTGCCGACTGTACCGGGCTTAAGCCGGTAAGCCCCGCCCCATCGCGGTAAGCCCCGCCCCCGGCACCGACGCTATGCAATGCACTGCAAGTTGCCGACTGTACCGGGCTTAAGCCGGTAAGCCCCGCCCCATCGCGGTAAGCCCCGCCCCCGGCACCGACGCTATGCAAGCACTGTATGTTGCCGACTGTACCGGGCTTAAGCGGTAAGCCCAACCCCCCCATCGCCGTAAGCCCGCCCCCGGCACCGACGCTATGCAATGCACGCATGTTTCCATCTGTACCGGGCTTAAGCCGGTAAGCCCAACCCCCATCGCCGTAAGCCCCTCCCCCGGCACCGACGCTATGCAATGCATGCATGTTTCCATCTGTACCGGGCTTAAGCCGGTAAGCCCCCCGCCCATCGCCGGTTAAGCCCGCCCCCTGCACCGACGCTATGCAATGCACTGCAAGTTGCCGACTGTACCGGGACTTAAGCCGGTAAGCCCCGCCCCATCGCGTAAGCCCCCGCCCCCCGCACCGACGCTATGCAATGCACTGCAAGTTGCCGACTGTACCGGGCTTAAGCCGGTAAGCCCCGCCCCATCGCGGTAAGCCCCGCCCCCGGCACCGACGCTATGCAATGCACTGTATGTTGCCGACTGTACCGGGCTTAAGCCGGTAAGCCCAACCCCCATCGCCGTAAGCCCCGCCCCCGGCACCGACGCTATGCAATGCACTGCATGTTTCCATCTGTACCGGGCTTAAGCCGGTAAGCCCAACCCCCATCGCCGTAAGCCCCGCCCCCGGCACCGACGCTATGCAATGCACTGCATGTTTCCATCTGTACCGGGCTTAAGCCGGTAAGCCCCGCCCCCATCGCGGTAAGCCCCGCCCCCGGCACGACGCTATGCAATGCACTGTATGTTGCCGACTGTACCGGCTTAAGCCCGGTACGCCCAACCCCCATCGCCGTAAGCCCCGCCCCCCGCACCGACGCTATGCAATGCACTGCATGTTTTCCATCTGTACCCGGCTTAAGCCGGTAAGCCCCGCCCCATCGCGGTAAGCCCCGCCCCCCACACCGACGCTATGCAATGCACTGCAAGTTGCCGACTGTACCGGGCATAAGCCGGTAAGGCCCTACCCCATCGCGGTAAGCCCCGCCCCCCGCACCGACGCTATGCAATGCACTGCAAGTTGCCGACTGTACCGGGCTTAAGCCGGTAAGCCCCCGCCCAATCGCGGTAAGCCCCGCCCCCCCGCACCGACGCTATGCAATGCACTGCAAGTTGCCGACTGTACCGGGCTTAAACCGGTAAGCCCCGCCCCATCGCGGTAAGCCCCGCCCCCCGCACCGACGCTATGCAATGCACTGCAAGTTGCGACTGTACCGGGCTTAAGCCGGTAAGCCCCGCCCATCGCGGTAAGCCCCGCCCCCCGCACCGCCGCTATGCAATGCACTGCAAGTTGCCGACTGTACCGGGCTTAAGCCGGTAAGCCCCGCCCCATCGCGGTAAGCCCCGCCCCCCGCACGACGCTATGCAATGCACTGCAAGTTGCCGACTGTACCGGGCTTAAGCCGGTAAGCCCCGCCCCCCGCACCGACGCTATGCAATGCACTGCAAGTTGCCGACTGTACCGGGCTTAATCCGGTAAGCCCCGCCCCCCGCACCGACGCTATGCAATGCACTGCAAGTTGCCGACTGTACCGGGCTTAAGCCGGTAAGCCCCGCCCCATCGCGGTAAGCCCCGCCCCCCGCACCGCCGCTATGCAATGCACTGCACTTGCCGACTGTACCGGGTAAGCCGGTAAGCCCCGCCCCATCGCCGGTAAGCCCGCCCCCCCGCACGGACGCATGCAATGCCACGCAAGTTGCCAACTGTACCGGGCTTAAGCCGGTAAGCCCGCCCCATCGCGGTAAGCCCCGCCCCCGGCACGACGCTATGCAATGCACTGTAAGTTGCCGACTGTACCGGGCTTAAGCCGGTAAGCCCCGCCCCCATCACGGGATCATGTTTAATAAAACAAATGGCGGTGCCTTGAAAAGTAACAGTGGCCCCAGCGCGAAAGGTAACGAAGTGTTGCGTCTGCTGAAGAGGTGGCAGTAAGCATTGCATGTTGTCAACTGTACGAGCTTAAGCCGGTAAGCCACACCCCCACCAATGCACGTGGCCCAAACCACGCCCCCTGCGCCAACCCAATGCTATGTAATGCACTGCAATGCAATTTGTTTTTTTATATTAATGTTTGTTTTTGGGTGTGAGAGGAAACCGGAGTACCCAGACGAAACCCACGCAAACACAGAGAGAACATACACTTTGCAGATGTTGCCCTTAGTGGGATTTGAACCCAGGACCCCAGCGCTGCAAGGCTACTGTGCTAACCACTGAGGCCACCGTGCTGCCTTTACTCCGATGCCATTTGAATGGGGGCATGTTTAAAAAACAGTGGCGGTGCTATGCCATGAGAAGTAGCAGCCGCTTCAGCGCCAAAGGAAATGATGGGTTGCGTCTGCTGAAAAGGTGACAGTAAGCATTGCATGTTGCCATAGTTGCACACTGTCCCGGGCTTGACGCGGTAAGCCCCGCCCCATCGCGGTAAGCCCCGCCCCCCGCACCGACGCTATGCAATGCACTGCAAGTTGCCGACTGTACCGGGCTTAAGCCGGTAAGCCCCGCCCCATCGCGGTAAGCCCCGCCCCCCGCACCGCCCGCTATGCAATGCACTGCAAGTGCCGACTGTACCGGGGCTTAAGCCGGTAAGCCCGCCCCATCGCGGTAAGCCCCGCCCCCCCGCACGACGCTATGCAATGCACTGCAAGTTGCCGACTGTACCGGGTCTTAAGCCGGTAAGCCCCGCCCCCCGCACCGACGCTATGCAATGCACTGCAAGTTGCCGACTGTACCGGCTTTAAGCCGGTAAGCCCCGCCCCATCGCGGTAAGCCCCGCCCCCCCCGCACCGACGCTACGCAATGCACTGCAAGTTGCCGACTGTACCGGGCTAAGCCGGTAAGCCCCGCCCCCATCGCGGTAAGCCCCGCCCCCCGCACCGCCGCTATGCAATGCACTGCAAGTTGCCGACTGTACCGGGCTTAAGCCGGTAAGCCCCGCCCCATCGCGGTAAGCCCCGCCCCCCGCACCGACGCTATGCAATGCACGCAAGTTGCCCACTGTACCGGGCTTAAGCCGGTAAGCCCCGCCCCATCGCGGTAAGCCCCGGCCCCCGGCACCGACGCTATGCAATGCACTGTAAGTTGCCGACTGTACCGGGCTTAAGCCGGTAAGCCCCGCCCCCATCACGGGATCATGTTTAATAAAACAAATGGCGGTGCCTTGAAAAGTAACAGTGGCCCCCGCGCGAAAGGTAACGAAGTGTTGCGTCTGCTGAAGAGGTGGCAGTAAGCATTGCATGTTGTCAACTGTACCGAGCTTAAGCCGGTAAGCCACACCCCCACCCAATGCACGTGGCCAAGCCACGCCCCCTGCGCCAACCCAATGCTATGTAATGCACTGCAATGCCAATTTGTTTTTTTTATATTTAATGTTTGTTTGGGTGTGAGAGGAAACCGGAGTACCCAGACGAAAACCCACGCAAACACAGAGAGAACATACACTTTGCAGATGTTGCCCTTAGTGGGATTTGAACCCAGGACCCCAGCGCTGCAAGGCTACTGTGCTAGCCACTGAGCCACCGTGCTGCCTTTACTCCGATGCCATTTGAATGGGGGCATGTTTAAAAAACAAGTGGCGGTGCTATGCCATGAGAAGTAGCAGCCGCTTCAGCGCCAAAGGAAATGATGGGTTGCGTCTGCTGAAAAGGTGACAGTAAGCATTGCATGTTGCCATAGTTGCACACTGTACCGGGCATGACGCGGTAAGCCCCGCCCCAATCGCGGTAAGCCCCGCCCCCGGCACGACGCTATGCAATGCACTGTATGTTGCCGACTGTACCGGGCTTAAGCCGGTAAGCCCAACCCCCATCGCCGTAAGCCCCTCCCCCGGCACCGACGCTATGCAATGCACTGCATGTTTCCATCTGTACCGGGCTTAAGCCGGTAAGCCCCGCCCCATCGCGGTAAGCCCCGCCCCCGGCACCGACGCTATGCAATGCACTGCAAGTTGCCGACTGTACCGGGCTTAAGCCGGTAAGCCCCGCCCCATCGCGGTAAGCCCCGCCCCCGCACCGACGCTATGCAATGCACTGCAAGTTGCCGACTGTACCGGGCTTAAGCCGGGTAAGCCCCGCCCCATCGCGGTAAGCCCCGCCCCCCGCACCGACGCTATGCAATGCACTGCAAGTTGCCGACTGTACCGGGCTTAAGCCGGTAAGCCCCGCCCCATCGCGGTAAGCCCCGCCCCCCGCACCGACGCTATGCAATGCACTGCAAGTTGCTGACTGTACCGGCTTAAGCCGGTAAGCCCCGCCCCATCGCTGTAAGCCCCGCCCCCGGCACCGACGCTATGCAATGCACTGCAAGTTGCCGACTGTACCGGGCTTAAACCGGTAAGCCCCGCCCCATCGCGGTAAGCCCCGCCCCCGGCACCGACGCTATGCAATGCACTGTAAGTTGCCGACTGTACCGGGCTTAAGCCGGTAAGCCCCGCCCCCATCACGGGATCATGTTTAATAAAACAAATGGCGGTGCCTTGAAAGTAACAGTGGCCCCAGCGCAAAAGGTAACGAAGTGTTGCGTCTGCTGAGGAGGTGGCAGTACGCATTGCATGTTGTCAACTGTACCGAGCTTAAGCCGGTAAGCCACCACCCCCACCCAATGCACGTGGCCAACCGTACCGGGCTTACGCCGGTAAGCCACGCCCCCTGCGCCAACCCAATGCTATGTATGCACTGCAATGCAATTTGTTTTTTTTATATTTAATGTTTGTTTTTGGGTGTGAGAGGAAACCGGAGGTACCCAGACGAAACCCACGCAAACACAGAGAGAACATACACTTTGCAGATGTTGCCCTTAGTGGGATTTGAACCCAGGACCCCAGCGCTGCAAGGCTACTGTGCTAACCACTGAGCCACCGTGCTGCCTTTACTCCGATGCCATTTGAATGGGGGCATGTTTAAAAAAAAAGTGGCGGTGCTATGCCATGAGAAGTAGCAGCCGCTTCAGCGCCAAAGGAAATGATGGGTTGCGTCTGCTGAAAAGGTGACAGTAAGCATTGCATGTTGCCATAGTTGCACACTGTACCGGGCATGACGCGGTAAGCCCCGCCCCAATCGCGGTAAGCCCCGCCCCGGCACGACGCTATGCAATGCACTGTATGTTGCCGACTGTACCGGGCTTAAGCCGGTAAGCCCAACCCCCATCGCCGTAAGCCCCGCCCCCGGCACCGACGCTATGCAATGCACTGCATGTTTCCATCTGTACCGGGCTTAAGCCGGTAAGCCCCGCCCCATCGCGGTAAGCCCCGCCCCCGGCACCGACGCTATGCAATGCACTGCAAGTTGCCGACTGTACCGGGCTTAAGCCCGGTACGCCCCGCCCCATCGCGGTAAGCCCCGCCCCCCGCACCGACGCTATGCAATGCACTGCAAGTTGCCGACTGTACCGGGCTTAAGCCGGTAAGCCCCGCCCCATCGCGGTAAGCCCCGCCCCCCGCACCGACGCTATGCAATGCACTGCAAGTTGCCGACTGTACCGGGCTTAAGCCGGTAAGCCCCGCCCCTCGCGGTAAGCCCCGCCCCCCGCACCGACGCTATGCAATGCACTGCAAGTTGCCGACTGTACCGGGCTTAAGCCGGTAAGCCCCGCCCCATCGCGGTAAGCCCCGCCCCCCGCACCGACGCTATGCAATGCACTTCAAGTTGCCGACTGTACCGGGCTTAAGCGGTAAGCCCCGCCCCCATCGCGGTAAGCCCCGCCCCGGCACCGACGCTATGCAATGCACTGCAATGTTGCCGACGTACCGGGCTTAAGCCGGTAAGCCCCGCCCCCATCACGGGATCATGTTTAATAAAACAAATGGCGGTGCCTTGAAAAGTAACAGTGGCCCCAGCGCGAAAGGTAACGAAGTGTTGCGTCTGCTGAAGAGGTTGCAGTAAGCATTGCATGTTTGTCAACTGTACCGAGCTTAAGCCGGTAAGCACACCCCCACCCAATGCACGTGGCCAAACCACGCCCCCTGCGCCAACCCAATGCTATGTAATGCACTGCAATGCAATTTGTTTTTTTTATATTTAATGTTTGTTTTGGGTGTGAGAGGGAAACCGGAGTACCCAGACGAAACCCACGCAAACACAGAGAGAACATACACTTTGCAGATGTTGCCCTTAGTGGATTTGAACCCAGGACCCCAGCGCTGCAAGGCTACTGTGCTAACCACTGAGCCAACCGTGCTGCCCTTTACTCCGATGCCATTTGAATGGGGGCATGTTTAAAAAACAAGTGGCGGTGCTATGCCATGAGAAGTAGCATCCGCTTCAGCGCCAAAGGAAATGATGGGTTGCGTCTGCTGAAAAGGTGACAGTAAGCATTGCATTGTTGCCATAGTTGCACACTGTACCGGGCATGACGCGGTAAGCCCCGCCCCAATCGCGGTAAGCCCCGCCCCCGGCACGACGCTATGCAATGCACTGTATGTTGCCGACTGTACCGGGCTTAAGCCGGTAAGCCCAACCCCCATCGCCGTAAGCCCGCCCCCGGCACCGACGCTATGCAATGCACTGCATGTTTCCATCTGTACCGGGCTTAAGCCGGTAAGCCCCGCCCCATCGGCGGTAAGCCCCGCCCCCGCACCGACGCTATGCAATGCACTGCAAGTTGCCGACTGTACCCGGGCTTAAGCCGGTAAGCCCCCGCCCCATCGCGGTAAGCCCCGCCCCCCGCACCGCCGCTATGCAATGCACTGCAAGTTGCCGACTGTACCGGGCTTACGCCGGTAAGCCCCGCCCCATCGCGGTAAGCCCCGCCCCCCGCACCGACGCTATGCAATGCACTGCAAGTTGCCGACTGTACCGGCTTAAGCCGTAAGCCCCGCCCCATCGCGGTAAGCCCCGCCCCCCGCACCGACGCTATGCAATGCACTTTCAAGTTGCCGACTGTACCGGGCTTAAGCCGGTAAGCCCCGCCCCATCGCGGTAAGCCCCGCCCCCGGCACCGACGCTATGCAATGCACTGCAAGTTGCCGACTGTACCGGCTTAAGCGGTAAGCCCCCGCCCCATCGCGTAAGCCCCGCCCCCGGCACCGACGCTATGCAATGCACTGTATGTTGCCGACTGTACCGGGCTTAAGCCGGTAAGCCCAACCCCCCATCGCCGTAGCCCCGCCCCGGGCACCGACGCTATGCAATGCACTGCATGTTTCCATCTGTACCGGGCTTAAGCCGGTAAGCCCAACCCCCATCGCCGTAAGCCCTCCCCCGGCACCGACGCTATGCAATGCACTGCATGTTTCCATCTGTACCGGGCTTAAGCCGGTAAGCCCCGCCCCATCGCGGTAAGCCCCGCCCCCGGCACCGACGCTATGCAATGCACTGCAAGTTGCCGACTGTACCGGGCTTAAGCGGTAAGCCCCGCCCATCGCGGTAAGCCCCGCCCCCCGCACCGACGCTATGCAATGCACTGCAAGTTGCAGACTGTACCGGGCTTAACCGGTAAGCCCCGCCCCATCGCGGTAAGCCCCGCCCCGGCACCGACGCTATGCAAGCACGGTATGTTGCCGACTGTACGGGCTTAAGCCGGTAAGCCCAACCCCAATCGCCGTGTAAGCCCCGCCCCCGGAACCGACCGCTGATGCAATGCAACTGTATGTGTCAGATGTACAGGGCTTAAGCCGGTAAGCCCGAACCCACCCATCGCCGTAAGCCCCCGCACCCGGCACCGACGCTATGCAATGCACTTGCCATGTTTCCATCTGTACCGGGCCTTAAGCCGGTAAGCGCCGCCCCAAGCTGCGGTAAGAGCCCCGCCCCCCGGCACCGACGCTATGCAATGCACTGTAAGTGGGCCGACTGTACCGGGGCTTAAGCCGTAAGCCCAAGCCCACATCGCAGGTAAGGCACACGCCCCCGCACCGACGCTATGCAATGCACTGCAATGTTGCCGATCTGTACCGGCTTAAAGCCGGTAAGCCCCGCCCCATCGCGGGTAGAGCCCCGCCCCCCACCCGACGCTATGCATGCACTGCAAGTGCCGACCTGTACCGGGCATTAGCCGGTAAGGCCCCGCCCCATCGCGGTAAGCCCCGCCCCCGGCACCGACGCTATGCAATGCACTGGAAGTAGCCGACGTACCGGGCGTAAGACGGTAAGCCCCGCCCCATCGCGGTAAAGCCCCGCCCCCGGCACCGACGCTATGCAATGCACTGCAAGTTGCCGACTGTACCGGGCTTAAACCGGTAAGCCCGCCCCATCGCGGTACGCCCAGCCCCCGCACCGAAGCTATGCAATGCACTGTCAAGTTGCCGACTGTACCGGGCTTAAGCCGGTAAGCCAACCGCCCATCGCGGTAAAGCCCCGCCCGCACCGCCGACTATGCAATGCACTGCAAGTTGCCGACTGTACCGGGCTTAGCCCGGTAAGCCCCGCACCATCGCGTAAGCCCCGCCACCCCGCACGACGCTATTTGCAATGCCACTGCAAGATTGCCGACTGTTAACGGGCTTTAAGCGGTAAGCCCCCGCCCCCCGCACCCGCTATGCAATGCACTGGCAAGTTGCCGACTGTACCGGGCTTAAGCCGGTAAGCCCGCCCCCCGACACCGACGCTATGCCATGCACTGCAAGTTGCCGACTGTACCGGGCTTAAGCCGGTAAGCCCCGCCCCATCGCGGTAAGCCCCGCCCCCCGCACCGCCGCTATGCAATGCACTGCAAGTTGCCGACTGTACCGGGCTTAAGCCGGTAAGCCCCGCCCCATCGCGGTAAGCCCCGCCCCCCGCACCGACGCTATGCAATGCACTGCAAGTTGCCGACTGTACCGGGCTTAAGCCGGTAAGCCCCGCCCCATCGCGGTAAGCCCCCGCCCCCCGGCACCGACGCTATGCAATGCACTGTAAGTTGCCGACTGTACCGGGCTTAAGCCGGTAAGCCCCGCCCCCATCACGGGATCATGTTTAATAAAACAAATGGCGGTGCCTTGAAAAGTAACAGTGGCCCCAGCGCGAAAGGTAACGAAGTGTTGCGTCTGCTGAAGAGGTGGCAGTAAGCATTGCATGTTGTCAACTGTACCGAGCTTAAGCCGGTAAGCCACACCCCCACCCAATGCACGTGGCCAAACCACGCCCCCTGCGCCAATCCCAATGCTATGTAATGCACTGCAATGCAATTTGTTTTTTTTATATTAATGTTTTGTTTTTGGGTGTGAGAGGAAACCGGAGTACCCAGACGAAACCCACGCAAACACAGAGAGAACATACACTTTGCAGATGTTGCCCTTAGTGGGATTTGAACCCCGGACCCCAGCGCTGCAAGGCTACTGTGCTAACCACTGAGCCACCGTGCTGCCTTTACTCCGATGCCATTTGAATGGGGGCATGTTTAAAAAACAAGTGGCGGTGCTATGCCATGAGAAGTAGCAGCCGCTTCAGCGCCAAAGGAAATGATGGGTTGCGTCTGCTGAAAAGGTGACAGTAAGCATTGCATGTTGCCATAGTTGCACACTGTACCGGGCATGACGCGGTAAGCCCCGCCCCAATCGCGGTAAGCCCCGCCCCCGGCACGACGCTATGCAATGCACTGTAGTTTGCCGACTGTACCGGGCTTAAGCCGGTAAGCCCAACCCCCATCGCCGTAAGCCCCGCCCCCGGCACCGACGCTATGCAATGCACTGCATGTTTCCATCTGTACCGGGCTTAAGCCGGTAAGCCCCGCCCCATCGCGGTAAGCCCCGCCCCCTGCACCGACGCTATGCAATGCACTGCAAGTTGCCGACTGTACCGGGCTTAAGCCGGTAAGCCCCGCCCCATCGCGGTAAGCCCCAGCCCCCCGCACCGACGCTATGCAATGCACTGCAAGTTGCCGACTGTACCGGGCTTAAGCCGGTAAGCCCCGCCCCATCGCGGTAAGCCCCGCCCCCCGCACCGACGCTATGCAATGCACTGCATGTTGCCGACTGTACCGGGCTTAAGCCGGTAAGCCCCGCCCCATCGCGGTAAGCCCCGCCCCCCGCACCGACGCTATGCAATGCACTGCAAGTTGCCGACTGTACCGGCTTAAGCCGGTAAGCCCCGCCCCATCGCTGTAAGCCCCGCCCCCGGCACCGACGCTATGCAATGCACTGCAAGTTGCTGACTGTACCGGGCTTAAGCCGGTAAGCCCCGCCCCCATCGCGGTAAGCCCCGCCCCCGGCACCGAGGCTATGCAATGCACTGTAAGTTGCCGACTGTACCGGGCTTAAGCCGGTAAGCCCCGCCCCCATCACGGGATCATGTTTAATAAAACAAATGGCGGTGCCTTGAAAAGTAAACAGTGGCCCCAGCGCGAAAAGGTAACGAAGTGTTGCGTCTGCTGAAGAGGTGGCAGTAAGCATTGCATGTTGTCAACTGTTCCGAGCTTAAGCCGGTAAGCCACACCCCCACCCAATGCACGTGGCCAACCGTACCGGGCTTACGCCGGTAAGCCTCGCCCCCTGCGCCAACCCAATGCTATGTAATGCACTGCAATGCAATTTGTTTTTTTTTATATTTAATGTTTGTTTTTGGGTGTGAGAGGAAACCGGAGTACCCAGACGAAACCCACGCAAACACAGAGAGAACATACACTTTGCAGATGTTGCCCTTAGTGGGATTTGAACCCAGGACCCCAGC
>NW_027209673.1:0-13327 GCF_027789765.1 Dendropsophus ebraccatus | reverse complement strand
TTCCCTCTTAAAGGGACCAGGTCGCGCTTAAAGGACCAGGTCGCCTCTAAATGGACCAATTTCCACTCTTAAAGGGACCAATTTCGCTCTTAAAGGGACCCATTTGCTCTTATCTTAAAGGCGACCCAGGTCGCTCTAAAAGGACCCATTTTGCTCTTAAAGGGACATATTTCGCTCTAAAGAGACCCAGATCGCTCTTTAAAGGGACCCAGGTCGCTCTTAAAGAGACCCATTTGCTCTTAAAGACGAATAGTTTTCGCTGTCTTTAAAGGAACCAGGTCGCCTCTAAAATAGGACATATTTCGCTCTTAAAGGGACCCAGGTCGCTCTTAAATGGACCAATTTTACTCTTAAAGGGACCAATTTCGCTCTTAAAGGGAACAATTTCGCTCAAAAAGGGACCCAGGTCGCTCTTAAAAGGACATATTTTGCTCTTAGAGGGACATATTTCGCTCTTAAAGGGACCCAGGTCGCTCTTAAAGGGACCAATTTCCCTTTTAAAGGGACCAATTTCACGCTTAAAGGGACCAATTTCACTCTTAAAGGGACCCAGGTCGCTCTTAAAAGGACCCATTTTGCTCTTAAAGGGACATATTTCGCTCTTAAAGGGACATATTTTGATCTTAAAGGGACATATTTCGCTCTTAAAGGGACATATTTTGCTCTTAAAGGGACCCAGGTCGCTCTTAAAGGGACCCATTTTGCTCTTAAAGGGACCCATTTCGCTCTTAAAGGGACCCAGATCGCTCTTAAAGGGACCCAGATTGTTCTTGAAGGGACCCAGATTGCTCTTAACCCCTTAAGGACATAGCCTGAAATGGCCTTAATGACAGAGACAAATTTTATGAATATGACCAGTGTCACTTTAGTCATTAATAACTTCGGGATGCTTTTACCTATCCGGTTGATTCTGAGATTGTTTTCTCGTGACATATTGTACTTTACATTTCTGGTAAATTGGAGTCGATAATCATAACAAATCTTTATGAAAAAAACCCAAATAATGTGAAAAAATGTGAAAAACTGCATTTTTCCAACTTTGAAACTTTTTTTGCGTATACAGAAAGTGGTTATACCACATAAATTATATATTAAATAGCATTAGCAACATGTCTACTTTATGTTGGCGGCATTTATTAAACGATCTTTAATTTTTTTTAGACAATAGGAAGCTTAAAACATTAGCAGCAAATTTCCAAATTTTCAGTAAAATTTCAAAATCAGATATTTTTAGGGACCTGTTCAGGTTGAAAGTGTATTTGAGGGGCCTGTATGTTAGAAAGCCCCACAAAGCACCCCATTTCAGAAACTGCACCCCCCACACTCTGCAAAAGCATATCCAGAAAGTGTTTTAACCCTTTAGGGGAGTCACAGAAATAAAAGCTAAGTGTGTAAGAAATTTGAAAATTTTAATTTTCTGTGCAGAGATTTTATTGTAATCCAATATTTTTCATAATTATAAACCTATTACCAGAGAAATGCACCCAAATAATTATTGCCCCGTTTCTGCAGTTTATAGAAATACCCCATATGTGGCCCTATTGCGCTATTTGACGCAACCACAAGCCTCAGATACAAAGGAGCGCCTAGTGAATTTCAACGCCTCCGTTATATTTGGTCATTTCTGACTGTACCCCTTCAGGTTGGCAGAGGCTCTGGGGTGCCAAAACCTAAAAAACACCCCTAAAGGGACACCATTTAGAAAACTACACCCCTCAAGGAATGTAACAAGGGGTGCGGTGAGCATTTGGACCCCACAGGTGCTTCACAGATTTTCCGAACAATATGGCGTGAAAAAAGAAAAATTTATTTTTTACACTAAAACGTTGTTCTAGCCTTCAATTTTTCATTTTCTTAAAGGGATAAGAGGAAAAAAAAGACACAAAATGTGTAGCGCAGTTTCTCCCGAGTACGGAAATACCCCACATGTGGCGATAAAGTGCCAAGGGGGCGCAGGACGAGCCTCCAAAGGGAAGGAGCGCCAATTGGCTTTTGGAAGCTGAATTTCACTGGAAAGGATTTCAAGGGCCATGTTGCATTTACAGAGCCCTCGTGCTGCCAAGACACTGGAAACCCCCCACAAGTGACCCCATTCTGGAAACTACACCCCTCAAGGAATCTAACAAGGGGCACAGTGAGCATATGGACCCCACTGGTGACGGGCACAAATGTGGAACAATGTGACGTAAAAGTAAAAAATTTCATTTTTTCACTTTCATGGCACAAATGTGCCCGTCATCAAGGGGTCCATATCCTCACTGCACCCCTTGTTAGATTCCTTGAGGGGTGCAGTTTCCAGAATGGGGTCACTTGTGGGGGGTTTCCAGTGTTTTGGCAGCACGAGGGCTCTGTAAATGCGACATGGCGTTCATCATCCATTCTAGCCAAATCCAACCTCCAAAATCCAAATGGCGCTCCTTCCCTTTGGAGGCTTGCCCTGCGCCCACATGGCGCTTTATGTCCACATGTGGGGTATTTACAGGACTCGGGGGAAATTGCTCTACACATATTGTGTGTTTTTTCTCTTTTAACCCCTTGTGAAAATGATAAATTCAAGGCTAAACCAACATTATAGTGTAAAAAATGTAATATTTCATTTTCACGCCACATTGTTCCACATTTGTGCCCGTCACCAGTGGGGTCCATATGCTCACTACACCCCTTGTTACATTCCTTGAGGGGTGTAGTTTCCATAATGGGGTCACTTGTGGGGGGTTCAACTGTCTTGGCAACACAGAGGCCTTTTGAATGCAACATGGCCCCTTAAAATCCATTCCATCCAAATACAGCCTTCAAAAACGAAATGGCGCTCCTTCCCTTCGGAGGCTTACCCTGCACCCGAATGGCGCTTTATGTACACAAGTGGGGTATTTCCGTACTCAGGGGAAATTGCTCTACACATTTAGTGTTTTTTTTTTATCTTTTAGCCCCTTGTGAAAATGAAAAAATCATGACAAGATTAATGATTTAGAGTAAAAATTTTACAAAAATTACACTAAATGTTGGTCTAGCCTTGATTTTTTCCATTTCCACAAGGGGTTAAAAAAGAAAATTAACACAAACGTGTAGGGTAGTTTCCCCTGATTACGAAAATACCCCATATGTGGGCATAATGTGCCATATGGGCACAGGGCAAGCCACCAAAGGGACAGAGCGCCATTTAGAGGCTGGAATGGAGGATGGAGGCCATGTCGCAATTACAAAGCTCCTGTGCTGCCAGGACAGTAGAAACCCCCGACAAGTGACCCCATTCTGGGAACTACACCCCATAAGGAATCTAACAAGGGGTGCAGTGAGCATATGGACCCCACTGGTGACAGGCACTTACGTAGAACATGTGCCGAGAAAATAAAAAAATACTATTTTTTTTCATTTCACGTCCCAAATGTGGCCGTCACTTGGGGGCCATATCCCCGCTGCACCCCTTGTTAGATTCCTTATCGGGGTGTAGTTTCCAGAATGGGGTCACTTGTGGGGGGTTTCTACTGTCCTGGCCGCACAGAGGCTTTGTAATTGCATCATGGCATCCTCTAATGGGAATGGCGGCCATACCTATTTAGCTGGGAAAAAGGGACAATTCTAATTTATTTGGGGTATTAGGCCAATTATTAGTTTATAAGGTTGAAAATGACAGGTGTCCATCAAATCTCAACCTGTGTTGATCCAGAGGAAGGCAAAAACCCTCGTGAGGCAGACGACAGTAGCCTCATCAATGGGAAAAATTCCTTTCTGACTCCATAATGGCGATCAGAATAATCCCCGGACCAACGTGACCCCTGAAATAGGAATAAGGGACAGAATTTAGATAATGTAGAACCCCAGTGACGTGTGGTGCGCCTTGAAGCGATCCAATATGCAGAGGCCGGGGTGATCAGGACAGGCGTCACACTGGAAATGGTGTCCTTCCTGATCCCCCTGTTACGCCACACTCTGCACTTCTTCTGGGGTCTCCTGTTCTCCAGTGTGGGGGACGTCACCTGGAAAATGTTGTCCTGGTGCGATACGGGGTCCTTCATATCCAGAAGCGCTGGGTCCGCTCCATGGCTGCTAAATATTAGGGCGCTATTACTACTTCTGATATGTTCGGATCGTGCCGCAAGCTACAGTAGCTCGGGCAGCGAGGGACCGGAAGAGGGGATGCTGGTATAAATGTTATCCCCGTACAGGTGGTGGTAACCTTTATCCAGCAGTGGGAAGATCAGTTCCCGGACGATCTTCCCACTTGTTCCGAGGATGGGAGGGGAGGGGGCATCTGGGGCTGGATTCGGGTGTTCCTTCCTACATACACTCTAAGGGTACGTGCACACTGCGGAATCGCGACAGATAACCCTTTGTGCATTCCGCAGTTGGCACCCGCCGGCGGACTGATGCAGGCGCACGTCTCCGTCCGTGTCATAGACTCCATTCTATGCACGGGCGGATTCCGCTCTCCGTCCAACGTGTTCATTCTTTGGATGGACGACGGAATCCGCCCGTGCATAACATGGAGTCTATGACACGGATGGAGACGCGCGCCTCCATCAGTCCGCCGGCGGGTGCCAGCTGCAGAATGCACAAAGGGTTATCCTTCGCCATTCCGCAGTGTGCATGTACCCTAAATCTGTAAGTGTACAAAGAGGTACTCTCACAGAGTTTGTAGAATTTCACACCATACCGTCATCTCTTATTGGGACGGTACTGGCGGAAAAGACGTGTCTGGGGGGCAGCGTACACTACGCTACCCCCAGACACGTCACTGGATGATGAGGATGAATGGAGGAAAGAACGATCCCCCCCATTGATCCTCACTGGCTGTTTCGGTGTCGGAGGCAATAATAACGTATCCCTCTGACACCGAAAACACCCTGGGGGCCATCTTTATATGGGGACTAGTATATGGGGTATGTAGTGGTGTAGTGTCAAACTTTATTCAATGTAGTGTGGTGTAATGTAGTGTTTTTTACGTGTTTTTTTTACAGTAAGTATAAAAAAAATCTACGCCAACAAAGGAGTTGCTGATAAATGCCGCACTTATGTGCGGCACTTATAAGCAGACCGTGGCAGTAGAATATAGAAAAAAAACACCCTACGCCAAAAAGGAGGAGTTGCTGATTAGCAGCGCACTTTTGTGCGATGCTAATCAACACTCAGCGGCGATAGGGTGCGGAAAATAGAAAAAAAAAAATTGGGGAAAAAAAAAAACACTTTTTCTATATTCTGAATATCCCTGTAGCTGCTGATAAGTGTATTACACATATCAGCCGCTAGGGGGCAGCAGAGCGCAAAATCCGGAAAATGACGAGGCTGGAGCCGAAAATAGCCGAAAGAAGACGACGAGGACCGCCGGAAAGACCCGAAGACCGAACGGAATGACGGAGGACGCCGCGAACCCGGAAGCCGCCGATCAGGAGCCCGGGACAGGTGAGTAATGTACAAATACCTGCTCTGGACCCCTCGGCTACCTAGCTGAGGGGTCCAGGGCAGGTATTTACTATTTTGTGGGACTCTGATCGCCGTGCCACCGGCCCGATCGCCGTGAACGGCCGGCCGGCCGTTCACGGCGATCGGGCCGGTGGCACGGCGATCAACATTACTTTGTACAGTAATGGCGGTCGGTGCCGTCCTCGGACAGCACCGACCGCCATTTTTTTTCCGGGTCATCGGGTCACCGATGACCCGGAAAGGTTCCGATCGCCGCTATTGGCTGATCTGAATTGATCAGCCTATAGCAGCGATCGTAAGCACGGGGGGTGTTAACCACCCCCCGTGCCGAGAAGCTATGATGGCCTGCTATGATTTATAGCAGGCCATCTTCCCCGACCGCTGTGTGTGAACACGCAGCGATCGGGGAAACATCGGGCGTAAATTTACGCCCTGATGCGCTAAGTACCAGGGCGCCAGGGCGTAAGTTTACGCCCGATGTCGTTAAGGGGTTAAAGGGACCCAGGTCGCTCTTAAAGGGACCCATTTTGCTCTTAAAGGGACCCAGGTCGCTCTTAAAGTGACCAATTTCACTCTTAAAGGGACTGATTTCACGCTTAAAGGGACCAATTTCGCTCTTAAAGGGACCCAGGTCGCTCTTAAAGAGACCCATTTTGCTCTTAAAAGGGACATATTTTGCTCTTAAAGGGACATATTTCGCTCTTAAAGGGACATATTTTGCTCTTAAAGGGACCCAGGTCGCTCTTAAAGGGACCCATTTCGCTCTTAAAGGGACCCATTTCACTCTTAAAGGGACCCAGGTCGCTCTTAAAAGGACCCATTTTTCTCTTAAAGGGACATATTTCACTCTTAAAGGGACATATTTTGCTCTTATAGGGACATATTTCGCTCTTAAAGGGACATATTTTGCTCTTAAAGGGACCCAGGTCGCTCTTAAAGGGACCCATTTCGCTCTTAAAGGGACCCATTTCGCTCTTAAAGGGACCCAGATCGCTCTTAAAGGGACCCATTTTGCTCTTAAAGGGACCCAGGTTGCTCTTAACCCCTTGCCTCTAAAGCCTGTTTTGGCCTTAATGACCAGGCTCATTTTTCAAAATCTGACCTGTCTCACTTTATGCGCTTATAGCTCAGTGATGCTTTAACGTATGCTAGCGATTCTGAGATTGTTTTTTCGTCACATATGGCACTTTATATTAGTTGCAAAATTTGGTCACTACTTTGAGTATTTTTTGTGAAAAACATCAAAATATCAAGAAAAATTTGAAAATTTAGCATTTTATGAACTTCTGAAATTCTCTGCTTCTAAAAAAGGAAGTCATAGCACATAAATTAGTTACTAAATCACATTACTAATATGTCCTTTTTTATTCTGGCATAATTTGGGAAACATATTTTACTTTTTTAGGGTGTTACGGGGCTTAGAAATTTATGAGCAAATTATCACATTTTGTGAAAATTTCCAAAACTGATTTTTTTTAGGGACCAGTTCTTTTTTTAAATGGATTTAGAAGGCTTGTATACTGAAAACCCCCATAAGTGACCCCATTTTGGAAACTAGACACCTTAAAGAATTAATCTAGGGGTATAATGAGCATTTTAACCCTACAGGGGCTGGAGGAAAGTATTTACAATTAGGCCGTAAAAAAATTGAAAATTTAAATTTTCAAATAATATATACGTTTAGATTAAAGTTTCTCATTTTCAAAAGGAACATGAGAAAAAAAGCATGCCAAAATTTGTAACGCAGGTTCTCCTGAATACAACGGTACCCCAGATGTGGGCGTAAACCACTGTATGGGCACACAGCCGGGCACAGAAGTAAAGGAGCGCCAATTAGCTTTTTTAATGCAGATTTTGCTGAAGAAGTTTCTGAGCGCCAGGTGCATTTGCAGAGCCCCTGTAGTGTCCGCAGAATAGAATCCCCCCAAAAGTCACCCCATTTTCGAAAGTACACCCCTCAAAGAAATCATCTTGGGGTAGGATGAGCATTTTGACCCCACAGGTATTAGAGGAAAGTATTCAAAATTAGACAGTAAAAATGAAAAACACGAATTTTTCCAATAATATGTTTGTTTAGTTTGAAATTTCTCAATTTCACGAGGAACAAGAGAAAAAAAGTACCCCAAAATTTGTAAAGAAGGTTCTCCTGAATACAACGGTACCCCATATGTGGGCATAAACCACTGTATGGGCACACAGCCGGGCTCAGAAGAAAAGGAGCGCCAATTAGCTTTTTCAATGCAGATTTTGCTGAAGAAGTTTCTGAGCGCCAGGTGCATTTGCAGCGCCCCTGTAGTGTCCGCAGAAGAGAAACCCCCCAAAAGTCACCCCATTTTGGAAAGTACACCCCTCAAAGAATTCATCTTGGGGTGTGGTGACCATTTTGACCCCACAGGTATTAGAGGAAAGTATTTAAAATTAGATAGTAAAAATGAAAAACTTGAATTTTTCCTATAATATGTTTGTTTAGTTTGAAATTTCTCAATTTCACGAGGAACAAGAGAAAAAAAGTACCCCCAAATTTGTAAAGAAGGTTCTCCTGAATACAACGGTACCCCATATGTGGGCATAAACCACTGCATGGCCACACAGGAGGGCTCAGAAAGAAGGGAGCGCCAATTAGCATTTTCAGTTCAGATTTTGCTGAAGAAATTTCTGAGCGCCAGGTGCGTTTGCAGCGCCCCTGTAGTGTCCGCAGAAGAGAACCCCCCCAAAAGTCCCCCCATTTTGGAAAGTACACCCCTCAAAGAATTCATCTTGGGGTGTGGTGACCATTTTGACCCCAAAGGTATTAGAGGAAAGTATTCAAAATAAGACAGTAAAATTGAAAAACTAGAATTTTTCCAATAATATGTTCGTTTAGTTTGAAATTTCTCAATTTCACTAGGAACAGGGGAGAGGCTGCATGCCCAAATCTGTAACGCAGGTTCCCCTGAGTAGAACGGTACCCCATATGTGGGCATAAACCACTGTATGGGCACACAGCCGGGCTCAGAAGGGAAGGAGCGCCAATTAGCATTTTCAGTGCAGATTTTTCCGAAGAAGTTTCTGAGCGCCAGGTGCGTTTGCAGTGCCCCTGTAGTGTCAGAAGAATAGAACCCCAGCAAAAGTCACCCCATTTAGGAAAGTACACCCCTGAAAGAATTCATCTTGGGGTGCAGTGAGCGGTTTGACCCCACAGGTATTAGAGGAAAGTATTCAAAATAAGACAGTAAAAATGAAAAACTCGAATTTTTCCAATAATATGTTCGTTTAGTTTAAAATTTCTTAATTTCACGAGGAACAGGAGAGAAAACGTACCCCAAAATCTGTAACGCAGCTTCTTCTAAGTAAAACGGTACCCCATATGTGGGCATAAACCACAGTATGGGCACACAGCCGGGCTCAGAAGGAAGGGAGCGCCAATTTGCTGGAGCAAAACCGCAGCTAGTAATAGTTATTAGAATAGCGCAGTTACTAAAATACAATAAAAAATTAGATTACAGGTAATGTGGGGTGGTTACGGGCAACCTGGGGTGGTCACAGGCAACCTGGGGTGGTCACGGGCAACCTGGGGTGGTCACGGGCAACCTGGGGTGGTTATGGGCAACCTGGGGTGGTTACAGAGAATCTGGGGTGGTTACAGGCAACATGGGGTGGTTACGGGCAACGCGGGGTGGTTACGGGCAACGTGGGGTGGTAACGGGCAACGTGGGGTGGTTACGGATAAACTGAAGTGCTTATAGGTAATCTGGGATGGATACCTGTAATCTGGCGTGGTTACGGGCAATCTGGAGAGGGTCACTGGCAATTTGGGGTGGTTAGAGGCAACGTGCGGTGGTTATAGGCAACGTGCGGTGGTCAGGGGCAACGTGCGGTGGTCAGGGGCAACGTGCGGTGGTCAGGGGCAACCTGCGGTGGTCAGGGGCAACGTGCGGTGATTAGAGGCAACCTGCGGTGGTTAGAGGCAACGTGCGGTGGTCAGGGGCAACGTGCGGTGGTTAGAGGCAACGTGCGGTGGTTAGAGGCAACGTGCGGTGGTTAAGGGCACTGTGCGGTGGTTAGAGGCAACGTGCGGTGGTTAGAGGCAACCTGCGGTGGTCAGGGGCAACGTGCGGTGGTCAGGGGCAACGTGCGGTGGTCAGGGGCAACGTGCGGTGGTCAGGGGCAACGTGCGGTGGTCAGGGGCAACGTGCGGTGGTCAGGGGCAACGTGCGGTGGTCAGAGGCAACGTGCGGTGGTCAGAGGCAACGTGCGGTGGTTAGAGGCAACCTGCGGTGGTTAGAGGCAACCTGCGGTGGTTAGAGGCAACCTGCGGTGGTCAGAGGCAACGTGCGGTGGTCAGAGGCAACGTGCGGTGGTTAGAGGCAACGTGCGGTGGTTAGAGGCAACGTGCGGTGGTCAGAGGCAGCGTGTGGTGGTCAGAGGCAGCGTGCGGTGGTCAGAGGCAGCGTGCGGTGGTCAATGGCAACGTGCTGTGGTCAGAGGCAACGTGCGGTGGTCAGCGGCAGCGTGCGGTGGTCAGAGGCAGCGTGCGGTGGTCAATGGCAACGTGCGGTGGTCAGAGGCAGCGTGCGGTGGTCAGGGGCAACGTGCTGTGGTCAGAGGCAACGTGCGGTGGTCAGCGGCAGCGTGCGGTAGTTACGGGCAATCTGGAGGGGGGTCACTGGCAATTTGGGGTGGTTACGGTCAAGATGTGGTGGTTATGGGCAACGTGCGGTGGTTACATGTAATCTGGCGTGTTTACGGGCAACCTGCGGCGGTTACGGGCAAACTGGGGCGGATACGGGCAACCTGCGGTGGTTACGGGCAAACTGGGGCGGATATGGGCAACCTGCGGTGGTTACGGGTAATCTGGGAGTAAAACGCAATTATTACTATAATAAAAAGTGTGTTTTATTTTGTTTGTATGTTTTTCACTTTTTCACATTTACACTTTTTCACTTGTACTTTTTTCACTTTCATTTTCACTGTATTACTATGATTACTGTGATATTTTCTATCACAGTAATCATAGTTTAGCGACAGAGACCAAATTGGTCTCTGTCACTTTAAATTTTCAGAGCTAACTGCTTCTGACGCGCATGCGCACATCAGAAGCAGTCAGGACGTCGAGGAGGACGGAGCTCCAGGATCCGGTAACGTATGTGGGGAAGGGGGAGTGACTGGGGGACGGGGGTGACTGGGGGGGTGGGGGGCGACTTGGGGGGGGGCACGGTGACACTTTTTATCCCCTGTCACCAATGATTTATGGTGACAGGGGATAAAAAGTGCCGGGCAGCACTGGGAACAGGCGATCGGCGGTATATAGTATATACCGCCGATCGCCTGTTCCGGGACCCCACAGGGGGGGTCCCCGATCACTGCCCCATGCTCTCCGCTACCTCCGGTGGCGGAGAGCATGGGGTTTTCATTCATTTTTTATTTCCATCGCTGCGAACAAACATCGTTTATTCGCAGCGATGGGGGCGGCCATCTTGGATTTGATGGCCGCCCGGGGAGGGGGGGGGGTAGTGATCGGCCACAAGGGGGCTGATCTGAGGTCTGATTAATACTTATTTCATCTCCCCCCACCGTGGATTCACGGTGGGGGGAGATGAAATGCAGCGGCGGCGCCGGTACTGGCGGACCGCCGCTATAACGGTAATAGCGGCGATCCGCCAGTACCGGAGGGGGAAAGGGAACTGCCGGGGGAGGATCTGTAGTGGCGGCGGGGAGGAGGCAACATGCAACAGCCCCCTCCCGCCGCCCGATCGCCTCCCAATGCAAACATATCCCCATAGACGCTGCGGTCGCATTGACCGCGGCGTCTATGGGGTTAACTGCCCGGGGGGAGCGCGGCTCCCCTCCGAGCAGAGGCAGCGGGAGGAGGCTATGTGACATAGCCTCCTCCCGCTGCCCGATCTCGCCTCGGGACAGCGGGGGGAGGCAGGGAAGACATGACGTTTGGGAAACGTCATGTTGCGGGAACTACCTGCTTTACATGACGTTTCCCAAACGTCATTTTGCGGCAAGGGGTTAAAGGGACCCAGGTCGCTCTTAAAGGGACCCAGGTCGCTCTTAAAGGGACCCATTTTGCTCTTAAAGGGACCCAGGTCGCTCTTAAAGGGACCAATTTTACTTTTAAAGGGACATATTTCGCTCTTAAAGGGACATATTTTGCTCTTAAAGGGACATATTTTGCTCTTAAAGGGACCCAGGTCGCTCTTAAAGGGACATATTTCGCTCTTAAAGTGACCCAGGTCGCTCTTAGAGGGACCCAGGTTGCTCTTAAAGGGACCAATTTCACGCTTAAAGGGACCAATTTCGCTCTTAAAGGGACCCAGGTCGCTCTTAAAAGGACCCATTTTGCTCTTAAAGGGACATATTTCGCTCTTAAAGGGACATATTTTGCTCTTAAAGGGACATATTTCGCTCTTAAAGGGACATATTTTGCTCTTAAAGGGACCCAGGTCACTCTTAAAGGGACCCATTTTGCTCTTAAAGGGACACATTTCGCTCTTAAAGGGACCCAGATCGCTCTTACAGGGACCCATTTTGCTCTTAAAGGGACCCATTTTGCTCTTAAAGGGACCCAGATTGCTCTTAAAGGGACCCAGGTCGCTCTTAAACGGACCCAGGTCGCTCTTAAAGGGACCCATTTTGCTCTTAAAGGGACCTAGGTCGCTCTTAAAGGGACCAATTTTACTTTTAAAGGGACATATTTCGCTCTTAAAGGGACATATTTCATAGTTACATAGTTACATAGTTACATAGTTAATACGGTTGAAAAAGACACATGTCCATCAAGTTCACCAAGGAGGGGATGGATACAGGGAAGGGGGAGGGATGATAGGTTCTATACATATGCATTTATATTATTTTGCTCTAAGAACTTGTCTAGCCCTGTTTTGAAAGCCCTCTACTGTTTTTGCTGTGACCAGATCCTGTGGTAGACTGTTCCACAGATTCACAGTTCTCATGGTAAAGAAGGCTTGTCGCCTCCGGAGATTGAACCTTTTTTTCTCCAGGCGGAGGCAGTGCCCTCTTGTCCTTTGAGGGGTTTTACCTGGACCATCTTTTCCCCATATCTCTTGTAGGGGCCATTTATATATTTAAATAAGTTAATCATATCTCCCTTAAACGTCTCTTCTCCAGACTAAACAAAATGTAATTTTTTTAATCTCTCCTCATAACTAAGATGCTCCATTCTCCTTATTAGTTTAGTTGCCCGCTTGTACCCTCTCCAGCTCTAGAACATCCTTTTATGAATCGGGTTCCAAAAACTGGACGGCATACTCCAGATGGGGCCGCACCAAAGCTTTATAAAGCTGTAATATTATATCCCTGTCCCGAGAGTCCATGCCTGTTTTAATGCATGACAATATCCTACTGGCCTTAGAAGCAGCTGACTGACATTGTGTGCTGTTCTGTAGTCTATTATCTACAAGTACACCCAGATCCTTCTCCATCAGCGACTCTCCCAGAGTAACTCCCCCAGGACATATGATGCATGCGGGTTATTAGTACCCAGGTGCATAACTTTACATTTATCCACATTGAACCTCATTTGCCAAGTGGACGCCCAAACACTCAGTGTGTCTAAGTCATCCTGTAACATCTGCACATCCTCCATAGACTGTACTGTACTACAAAGCTTGGTGTCATCTGCAAAGATAGAAACATTGCTGTTAATTCCATTCTCAATATCATTAATAAACAAGTTAACCAGAAGAGGGCCCAGTACTGACCCTTGGGGTACACCACTTATTACCGGGGACCATTCGGAGTAGGAATCATTGACCACCACTCTCTGGGTACGATTAATAAGCCAGTTTTCAATCCAGTTACACATTAAATTTTCCAAACCAATAGAATTTAACTTACCCATCAGACGTCCATGAGGAACTGTGTCAAACGCTTTTGCAAAATCCAGGTACACGATATC
>NW_027209672.1:0-13358 GCF_027789765.1 Dendropsophus ebraccatus | reverse complement strand
ACTAGGCTACCGGGGACATGACCTTGGGGGTTAACTAGACTACAAGGGGCATCACTGGGGGTTAACTACAATAGCAGGGGCACTAGGGGAACAATACTATGCCTTGTCCTGGGTGCTGCAAACCCCCGCTACTAACTGCCGCGCACGGTATGCGGCCCTCGAATGATTTTATTAATGCCCGACCGGCCCTCGACATGGAAAAGGTTCCCCACCCCTGCTCTATGGGCTGCCCACCCGCTCACTGCCGCCGTGTGTAATAGCGGTGGCAGCAAGTGGGGAACGAGAAGCAAACGAACGCTGACAGCGCTCATTTGCTCCTCACTGTCGGCCTGTGGAATAGGGGCTTAAGTGCAAAGTAAATGCACCAAAAACTGTGAGTTTACATGTAATTTTGTAGGCTGCAGATGCCACTCATCATTAACCTGGATTAGTATAGTTGTCCTCGGGCTGTGAACAGTGTATGGAGTAAGCTCAGGGCTTGAGCCCACTTCATACCTGTTGGTCTGTCTGCTTTAAGCAGCTCTAATAAGAGCAGCCTCAGTGTAGCTGACACATAGAAGAACAATTTTTTTGTGCCATAGGGTGATCCCACAATCACATATAGCTGTGCGTGTACTAAAACAATACAAAAATTATCTGTTAAATTATTTTGCTGCAAAACACAGTCCCTTTTCTGTAACAATTGCAGATGCTGGATACCACTGTTCCTCATTGCAGACCTCCAGCTGTTGCAAAACTACAACCCCCCTCATATCTTGACAACTGGCATCCTGGAGCCACAAGTTGGGAAGCAATGCTGTATACCAATAACCATATATAACAGTAGAACATCATGTCTGCAATGCAGATCTCTTAATGCGCAATGTCAGATGGGGCAGAGAGAAGTCTTTATACCGTTGGAGTCTGTAAAGTGGTGACAGATGCTCTGCAAGTATCAACACTTCAAGACAGAGTTCCCACAGACAAAAATGCCTCCTCTTTAGGGATACAAAAGTTTGATGTTCTTAAGAAAAAAAATTTAAACACTTATTTGACACACTGCAACCAAATTGCCCAAAGTTGCCATAGCTGTAAGGATGCTGTTAGACACGGCAATATTATCCTGCAGCTGCTGCATGCCTTTATTAATTGTGGCTGTCACTTCAAATGGCAAGTCCAGGTGTCAGCCACTATTTTTGGTGGAATCTTAAGGGCATTTTACATGGGCCAATGATCAGCCAGGAGCATCGCTAGAAAAGCTCCTGCAGGTGATAACCTTCCCATGTAAAAATGACAGCGATCAGTTGAAGAACGGACAAATGCCAGATTATCAGATGAATGTCTGTTTGGAATGTCTGCTTTAACCCCTTAACGACCCATGACATATCTCATACATCATGGCACAATTAGGGGAGTTCAGAGAGGCCGCGACCCCCCACTGAACCACCGCAATCCCGGCTGCTTTCTGCATCCCGGGGCCGCGGCTATTAGCGGGCACGAGTGATTGCCGCACCCGCTAATAAGAGCATTTAAATGCGGCTGTCAGACAAGACAGCTGCATTTAAATGCCCTGCGGTGCCTATCCGTGGTGGTCTAGTGGGGGGATACCCCCTCCGCGATGGGATCCCTTCTCCTCACCCGGCCAGGCCTCAAGGTCGGAATGACGCTGATCCCGGCTCGGTATTCTATGTATCTGGTCTGCAGCAGCAGAGTAATCTAATGGATCGGTGCTCTATTATATATAACATTGATCTCAATGGGAGATCAGTGCTGTGTATATAGAAATCCCCCTGGGGGACTTCTAATTAATGTGAAAGTTTAAAAAAAAGTGTTTTTATTAATAAAAAATCCCCTCCCCTAATAAAAGTCCAAATCACCCCCTTTTCCCATTTAATAAATAAAAATAAATAAATAAACATATTTGATATCGCCTCGTGCATAATCACCCAAACTAGTAAACTATCACATTCCTGATCTCGGACGGTAAACGGCGTTAGCGCAAAAAAACGCCAAAGTGCAAAATTGCGCATTTTTGGTCGCATCAAATACAGGAAAATTGTAATAAAAAGCAATCAAAAGTCGCATATATGCAAGGTACAGATGGAAAGTACAGATCATGGCGCAAAAAATTACACCTCACACAGCCCCATAGACCAAAGGATAACAGCGCTATAAGGATGGGAATAGAGCAAAATAAGGAACATTTAGTTAAAAAAAAAAAAAAATTTAATTTTTTAAAAGCTGTCAAATAAAATAAAAGTTATGCAAGTTACATATTGTTGTAAAATGAAAATTGGCTCAGACCTTAAGGGGTTAAAATGTATCTTTATTGGCCGCGCCTCTTCCTGTGTAAACAGGGTTTGCATAGCTGAGAAAGGGAAACTGACAGCACAGATATGTATATAGTAGATGAGAAAAAATTCAGCACTCACCTGATAGCCGTGATTCACTTTGGCATATGCACACAGCGAGGGGGCCGCCAAGGTAAAGTCACGAGCCCAGGACTCGGGCTGAAATAAATCTTCAATGAATATCAGAGCTATCGGGTGAGTACTGGATTTTTTCTCATCTACTATATCACTGACTGTTTGCTCACCTCGCAGCACCGCCCGTTTGATATATACAGCACCTATCTCCGGTACTGCCTAGAGGCGATTCTGTCTGAGTGTTACTGTTCACAGCGCTGGTGCAGGTCAGCTGTTTCTCGGTAACTAGATATATATATATTGGTGTTGTCAGTTTCCAGATCACAAGCAGCAGTCTATACTTACCAGTCACACATCTCTTTCTCCAGTCCTCCAGACGCTGCTGTAACTGTAAACAACTTTGTTTAGCTTTACAATATCTATTGGGTTGGCTTAAAGGGGTTGTCAAAGCAGTGTTTTTAAAGCGACTTTGTACCCACAATCTGCCCCCCACAAACCGCTTGTACCTTCTCATAGCTGCTTTAAATCCAAGATCTGCCCTGGGGTCTGCTCGGCAGGTGATGCAGTTATTGTCCTAAAAAACAACTTTTAAACTTGCAGCCCTGTGTCAAATTGGCGTGGCCTAGAGGGTCTGTGCATTAGACTTGCACCGTCTCTCCGTCCCTCCTCTCCGCCCTCTTCATCATTAGGAATGCCCCAGGCATGTATTCTCCTATTTTTCACCTGTAAGAACACTACACATGAGTTGGATTGTTAAGGCACCTGTGCAGTTTTCAGACAAGTGATAAATAGAAAAAGAAACTGCCCAGTGGCATTTCTAATGGTGAAGAGAGTGGGGAGGAGGGACGGAGAGGCGGTGCAAGCCTGAGCATAGACACTCTAGGCAACGCCAATTCGACACAGGGTTGCAAGTTTAAAAGTATTTTCTTAGGACAATAACTGCATCACCTGCCGAATGGACCCCAAGACAGATCTTGGATTAAAAGCAGCTATCCGAAGGTACAAGTGATTAGGAGGGGGCAGATTGTGGATACAGAGTCGCTTTAAGTATATGCCTAGGGAAGGGGTAATTAAAAATAAAAAATAACATGCATTTACATTCCTGACTCCCCAGCCACCACCAGTAATGTGCTGGTCCATGCCTGCCACGTGGCCGCTTTCGAATTTGGGGTTGTAACCCCAATCAGTGGATGAGATGGGACAACAATGCAGCCAGACTGGTTGGGCAGCACAGTGGGGGCTTAGCACAGGCCTAGGTGTCAATTTTTATATGATTCGCTATAGGATTTGAAAAAAAAAACTAAAAACATATAGCTAAACATAAAAAAAATAAAATGTAAAAAAAAAATAAAAAAATGCCTGAAATGCAAGCGTTGTAAAACTCTGAAAAGACAAGTGAAGGACCTGAATTTTATTGTCATATCCTTCCCTGATAACTTTTCCTCCTGCTCTTTGCCACTTTGACAGTTATTACACTGAATGGTTGTTTCATGCAATATAAACCTAAAAATGATAGCTGTAATTTACAACGGGAAAATGCTGTGATGTGGGTGCTGATCTGTTTTATTGATATCAATATCTGGCAATAAAAGTGTTTTACAGTGAGAACAACTTGTCAGCTATAAGCGGTTTCTATGGACCATGTTACAAAATACAGCTGGAGGCCCTTGTGTGATCAGCTTCTTCCATCAGGTCTACCGTGCTGTACAGTGATCCCTCACATGGATCAGTATATGACATCAGTCCATTTCCCACATATATACATGTATTGTGCTGGAAATAAAAGCATGGTCTGCAGATGGGATACTGACGATTTGAACCCAGACTAAGGCTATGGTCACACACTGCCAAAATGACAGCCACTTTTATTGGACGGTAGTCATTTAACAGCAAATAATGGCAATTACTTTAACAATGATTGTCATTCTCATAAGAAAAGCTGTTGTTATAAAATAACGGCCATTATTTGCAGCTAAATGACAGTGTTAACATAGCCTTAGGGCCCTATTCCACCGGACGATTATCGTTAGCATAATCGTTAACGATTAACGATCTCAAACGACCGCTATTGCGAAAGACCTGAAAACGTTCACTCATTTCCATGGAACGATAATCGTTACTTATGATCGTAATTGCGATCGTTTCTTCTTCGTATTTATTCGCTATTGCCGTTCGTATCTATTGCGAACGACTCGAACGATGTCTTATCAATGCGAACGATTTGCGAACGTTTTGCGAACGAGCAACGATAAAAATAGGTCCAGGTCTTATAAAGCGATCAACGATTTCTCGTTCGGTCGTTAATCGTTACTGCATTTCAACCGAACGATTATCGTTTAGATTCGAACGATTTAACGATAATCTGAACGATAATCGTCCGGTGGAATAGGGCCCTTAGGCCGTAATACAGAGCTATCTAGGAGATACTGACATGGCCATATGTAATTGTGCATTTTTTATGCCCTTTCTAAGCTATGACGTACATGTAAATTATGGGTCTGGTGAGGGAGTATGGCGTGGGCTTGGGAGCTACATTAGCACCACACACGGTGTAACAGCAGGCATCAAAGATCACTCCGATGTCAGTCATTTCACTAGATAGATGAATAGTGACCGCATCATCTAAACAATTCTGACATTTATCATTGGTGGCCCACTCGGCACCTCTGCAATATAAATGTCGAGTGCCCATGGGTTGTCATAGCAGTCCAAGGCTGTACCAGCAGAGTGCCGATAACACAGGTTAATGTAATGCATATGCATTGCATTGATGTATGTAAGCAAATGGGTAATTGCTTATCATAGCCCTGGGGAAGTTACACATGTACACAGGTAGACATGGAAATATATCTGTCTTCCACTCCCTATAATACTCCTTTAACCATTCTTTTCAGAATTCAGGAAAACCTTTGTTAAATTGCTGGGGCAATGTTTAGCAAAAATACAAGCAGAAATAAAAAAAACCCAATATGGTGGCTTTTCTATATGCATGGATTTATATTTACTGAAGTCTCTATAGAAATAAACAAAAAGCATTCATTCACACATGGTTTGTTTTACTGTAATTCTTCAGGGTTTTACTCCATAAAATATATGGTGCTCTGCAAATGACCTTACAACCCAGCTATATTTGCAGAAATAAGATGAAGCTCCCCGCATTGTTTTATGTACTTAGTGAAGGTAAGTGAAGATTTCTACGAGATGAACAGTTCTTGGACAGTGGATTGTCTGGCAGGTAAACGCATGAGAATCACACTGCACAGCACCATTACTGCTCTACCAGGCTGCAGATATGCTAAGCAAGATTATCCTCCAGCAAAACTGCTGACACCATGCGGTATCCTGCAGGACCCAGGAGGATAGGATGTTTATCATAAGGACAAACTAAAGAATATCTACCATAAGGCTCAACGCTATCAATATCCCTTTCATTTTAATGTCTGTTTTCACCAGTATTTAACATGCTATATTTTGCTCACTCTCTTATAAAGGAAGAAACTGATCGTGGAGCAATAGCAGGAAATCTGTGTAAATTTACTAACCGGGCAAGAACATTTGAAAAATAGTGTTATGCAGCTTGTGTGGGTGCTCTTGGGCTGGAGGTGCTTCCAGATCTACTTTTATCAGTATGGTACGGCCATCTTAATCAGCATTTTCCAGAACTATTACCGCCATGCAATGCCCAATTATACAATGTGTCCCCAATAGTACTATAAAGTGTCCTCATATTATTGCTATACATGCCTCAATACAGTTGAAAAGAAAGTTGTTCCAGTGGATTGAATGTTTACATACTATACTCTTAGGTTGCTCCTGGTGATCCCTGAGGCTAATAGAAAGCAGAGGTCCTGGGAATTTGCCCCCTTTTCCAATTACTAAACTAGCCCTGGTTCTAAGGTGTATTGTAGTGGACATTATTCTTTTTTTTTATTATTTTAATCACAAACCAGTTTATTTGCAGGCGATTACATCGATCCACTGTACACTTTGCACTATTGGGTTTATTTTCTGTGTTTAAAAAACATGGTATTACACAATATGTACTATATCGGTACATACAGTACACAGTAGATTTGTTGCAAATGTGTCGTCAAAACAATTCCAATGAACAGAACTTATTTTAAGTAGCAGAAATTTGGTTGGTCAATCATGATCTAAGGCAGCGTTTACCAACCGGGGTGCCGTGGCACACTGGGGTGCCAGGAGAACCCGCCAGGGGTGCCGTGGGATCCCGGTGGGAAATGTGCGCTGTCTCTTTAAGCTTCCCGAGAAGCTGCGGCTGCGCAGCTTCTCGGGATGCACGGATCACTTTGATGTTCCGCCCGAACATTAAAGCGAGCAGAATATAGGAGCAGGAATTGTTAGCGTCCTGCTCCTATATTCACTTCCATAGGCCGCCGGCACTTCATGCCAGCAGCCTATGGGAGGCCGGGACGTGACCTCTCCGGCAGGCGTGATGATGTGATGTCATCACACCTGCCGGAAGTCCCAAACCCGCGGCTCGCAAGATGGAGCCCGAAGAGGAGGAGGAGCTGCTGCCTGCAGCCACAGCGCGGATTAGGTGAGTAGGATGTTTGTTTTTTTTAGAGGCAGAGCAGGGGGCATTATTAGCTCATGGGGGCACCTCTGGGGGCATTATTAGTATATGGGGGCACCTCTGGGGGCACTATTAGCTCATGGGGGGCACCTCTGGGGACATTATTAGTATATGGGGACACCTCTGGGGACATTATTAGTATATGGGGGCACCTCTGGGGCATTATTAGTATATGGGGGAACCTCTGGGGGCACTATTAGCTCATGGGGGGCACCCTCTGGGCATATTAAGTTATATGGGGGCACCTCTGGGGCATTATTAGTATATGGGGGCACCTCTGGGGGCATTATTAGTATTGGGGGCACCTCTGGGGCATTATTAGTATATGGGCGCACCTCTGGGGGCACTATTAGCTCATGGGGGCACCCTCTGGGGGCATTATTTAGTTCATGGGGCACCTCTGGGGGCATTATTAGTTCATGGGGCACCTCTGGGGGCATTATTAGCTCATGGGGGCACCCCTGGGGGAATCTGGGGGCAATATTAACTCATGGGGCACCTCCTGGGGCATTATTAGTTTCATAGGGGGCATTATTAGCTCATGGGGGCAACTCTGGGGCATTATTAGTATATGGAGTCCACTCCTGGGGCACCTCTGGGGCATTATTATATATGGGGGCACCTCTGGGGGCATTATTAGTTCATGGGGCACCTCTGGGGGCATTATTAGCTCATGGGGCACCTCTGTGGCATTATTAGCTCATGGGGGCACCTCTGGGGCATTATTAGTATATGGGGCACCTCTGGGGGCATTATTAGTCTATGGGGGCACCTCTGGGGCATTATTAGTATATGGGGGGCACCTCTGGGGCATTATTATTTCATGGGGGCACATCTGGGGCATTATTTTCATGGGGGCACTCTGGGGGCATTATTAGTTCATGGGGCACCTCTGGGCTTATTAGTTCATGGGGCACCTCTGGGGCATTATTAGTTCATGGGGCACCTCTGGGGGCATTATTAGTTCATGGGGCACCTCTGGGGGCATTATTAGTTCATGGGGGCACCTCTGGGGCATTATTAGTTCATGGGGCACCTCTGGGGCATTTTAAGTTCATGGGGGCACCTCTGGGGCATTATTAGTTCAAAGGGGGCACTCTGGGGCATTATTAGTTCATGGGGCACCTCTGGGGCATTATTAGTTCAGGGGACACCTCTGGGGCATTATTAGTTTATGGGGGCACCTCTGGGGGCATTATTAGCTCATGGGGGCACCTCTGGGGCATTATTAGTTTCATGGGGCCCTCTGGGGCATTGTTAGCTCATGGGGGCACCTCTGGGGGCATTATTTAGTTCTAGGGGGCACCTCTGGGGCATTATTAGTTCATATGGGCACTCTGGGGGCATATTAGTTCCAGGGGGCATTATTAGCTCATGGGGCACCTCTGGGGGCATTATTTAGTATATGTAGGCCACTCCTGGGGCATTATTAGTAATGGGGCACCTCTGGGGGCATTATTAATATATTGGGGGCACCTCTGGGGGCATTTTAGTTCATGGGGGCACCTCTGGGGGCATATTAGCTCATGGGGCACCTCTGGGGGCATTATTAGCTCATGGGGGCACCTCTGGGGGCATTATTAGTATATGGGGGCACCTCTGGGGGCATTATTAGTATATGGGGGCACCTCTGGGGGCATTGTTAGTCTATGGGGGCACCTCTGGGGCATTATTAGTATATGGGGGCACCTCTGGGGGCATTATTAGTTCATGGGGGCACCTCTGGGGGCATTATTAGTTCAAAGGGGGCACCTCTGGGGGCATTATTAGTTCATGGGGGCACATCTGGGGGCATTATTAGTTCAAAGGGGGCACCTCTGGGGGCATTATTAGTCAAAGGGGGGCACCTCTGGGGGCATTATTAGTTCATGGGGGCACCTCTTGGGGGCATTATTAGTTCATGGGGCACCTCTGGGGGCAATTATTAGTTTCATGGGGGCACCTCTGGGGGCATTATTAGTTCATGGGGGCACCTCTGGGTGCATTATTAGTTCATGGGGGCACCTCTGGGGGCATTATTAGTTCAAAGGGGGCACCTCTGGGGGCATTATTAGTTCATGGGGGCACCTCTGGGGGCATTATTAGTTCATGGGGACACCTCTGGGGGCATTATTAGTTTATGGGGGCACCTCTGGGGGCATTATTAGCTCATGGGGGCACCTCTGGGGGCATTATTAGTTCATGGGGGCACCCTCTGGGGCATTGTTAGCTCATGGGGGCACCTCTGGGGGCATTATAGTTCATGGGGGCACCTCTGGGGCATTATTAGTTCATAGGGGGCACCTCTGGGGGCATTATTAGTTCATAGGGGGCATTATTAGCTCATGGGGCACCTCTGGGGCATTATTAGTATATGGAGGCCACTCCTGGGGCATTATTAGTATATGGGGGCACCTCTGGGGGCATTATTAATATATGGGGGCACCTCTGGGGGCATTATTAGTTGATGGGGGCACCTCTTGGGGGCATTATTCAGCTCATGGGGGCACCTCTGGGGGCATTATTAGTTCATGGGGGCACCTCTGGGGCATTATTAGTTCAAGGGGGCACCTCTGGGGGGCATTATTAGTTCATGGGGGCACATCTGGGGGCGTTATTAGTTCAAAGGGGGCACCTCTGGGGGCATTATTAGTTCAAAGGGGGCACCTCTGGGGGCATTATTAGTTCATGGGGGCACCTCTGGGGGCATTATTAGTTCATGGGGGCACCTCTGGGGGCATTATTAGTTCATGGGGACACCTCTGGGGGCATTATTAGTTCATGGGGGCAAAGCAGGGGATCCTACATACAGGGGCACAGCAGGGGATCCTACATACAGGGGGCATCCCACATTCCTACTCGTTTTACTGCACATAACACTAAACAGCGCAGTTACTTTGGGAGCCGACAGGAGGGAGAAAGGAAAGGAAGTTGCTAGAAATGTGCGGAGCCTAAATTGTTTGTCTCGCAGGTTCTGAAGAGATGAAAGGTAGCTGGAAGAAATCATGGCGGATGGAGAGGAAAAGGGAAAGTGACTCCTCAGATCAAAGAAGACGTCACCTGTGAGTCACTGTATGACTGTTTTCTTATTTTGTAGAACATTATTTAGTAGGGGTGTCCCAAGGAATTTTTTTTTTCCAAGGTGTGCCCCGAGGGGAAAAGGTTGGGAAGCACTGATCTAAGGCATCGTCTAGCTAGCCAGTACCCTGTACTGTAAAGGGTCAAGACCACAAAAACAGCTGTTAAGGTAGGTGACTCTTCCTTTTAGCTAATATGAGATAAATTACAACTATACTACTACAATCTACAAAAGGTCATCATTATCTGTCCTTTTGGTATGTATTGGTGTTACCTGGGTATATAAATGTTCTTCTTTGTGGATATACCAGGAATGGGGCTGTAGGCTGAAAGTAGAAAATGCCAATATTACAATTGCTCTTGGACCCGGAATTTTAACACCGTTTACAATAGAGTGTTTTTTTTATAATGGTAGTATCCAGCTCCAAGAATTTGCAGCATTTCTATCATACGAAAAACCCTGGTGCTTTTAATGTTGCTGCTGCGCGTTGGCACTGGACAAAATCAGTCCCTTTCCTCTTTGGCTCCCCTCTCAGCTCTTGTGCCATGTTAGTGCAGATACTCTGCTTTCTGTTCTGCTTATCAGGAAAGGTGCAAAAAGGGGATGTGTGTCCTCCCCACATTGGCAGGATGTGCACTTTGCTTTTCACTTTGAACACAAGGTGGGGGTTCACTGGATCACTTTATTTAATAATATATGAACACTTTTTTTTTTTATAACACATAAAATTAATGGAGCATTTATGGTGGAAGAAACCTGTATGAAGGGGCGAATTTTATTTTTTTTGGTGTAAAGTGCCCATTTGCGAATGATTTTATTCGCAAATGGCCATTTTGCGAATAAAATATTCGCAAATCGGCACTTTACATCGGGGACGCCAGGGAGGGAGTGTGGAGGGGGCGGAACGGGTGTCGCGGATGTCAGGGAGTCCTGGGGTCCGGGAAGATGGCAGTCCCTTCTCTCGACCCGCAACCCCTGTCCCTACCTGCTTGCCCCCCTAGGCTAAACCCTAGGGCAGCAACTGGACGACAGTCCCTAGCCTAACTAGGGATACGGGGAGGTAACAGAACACACAGACAGGTATATACAAACAAGTCAGGAAGTCCGAGTCGGCAACAGGAGGTTAAGTCAAAATCCAAATCAGCAACCAAAGGGTTAACAGAGTCCGGTCCACGGTCAAGCACAAGAGGTAACGCAGTACAGAGGATGAGGCAGAGGCAAAGTCCAAGTCCAAATGTCAAATAGCAAGCATAACAATAAGATATGCTGGTGTAGCTGGAGACCAAACATACACTGGCAATTACAGATAGTAATTCACCAGCTAAATGCTACCAGAGCTCCCGCCCCAGCCTCTGATAGGAGCAGGAGTCTGACACAGCATGACACACCAATAGCAGCCAGGGGCCCTCCCCTGCACTCAGACAGGAGCAAGCCTCAGGAGAATGAAACACCTGAAGGCTTACCCCACGAGCACCAGAGAGGAGTCCTGAGAAGCATGAAGCCGGTGTCGGCTCCCTGTCAGCATAGTATGAAGTGTGTGAAATCAGGTCCAAAGGAATAGGGCGTCGGCTGGTTCTTCCAGCCGAATTCACACACAGGGAACGAACTCTAACAGTAACCCCCCTCCCACGGGGGAACACCGGCCGGACCCCTAAGGCTAGGAGCGGTTTGAGAGGAAAGGCCCTGTGAATAGACAGATTAAACGTGGAGCATGAACAACACCCTGGCAGGGACCCACTTCTCTGTCCTCATGGCCAACCCAGCCAATGCACCAGATATTGCAGCGAACGTCTGACTCGCCTAGTGTCAACGTTTTCTCAACTTCAAATTCAAGTTCTCCTGCACCAACACGGGAGAGGTGGGGAGAGGGTGTGCATACCGGAACATCATATTCTTGAGCAAACATTTATGGAACACATTATGAACTTTCCAAGAACTGGGAAGAGATAACATACGCAGATTTATGACCTGTAAAATGGTAAATGGACCCACATACCGAGGAGCAAGTTTCAAAGAGGGACCTTAATTTCAGATTTTTTGAGGAAAGTAAAATCTGATCCCCAACAACAAATGGTGCAGAGATGGTGCGCTCTTATTGGTGTTCTGTATGAGCCTTCAGAACCCGGGCCCACACTGTGCACAGTTCATCAGCGGAAGCGTTAGCCTGAGGTGTCAATGCAGATGAAGAAATGAAAACGAGGGTGAAAAACCATAATTGCAAAAGAAAGGTGAGTTTGAGAGGAGGAATAACATGATTATTAATGGCAAATTCAGCGAAGGCAGTAGGTGGACCTTGGGATGGGTTATCAGAAACAAAAAGACTGAGATATTGAATTACTTTCTTGATTCATACGTTCTGTTTGCCCATTAGACTCCTGCGTGAAATGCGGAAGAAAATTATAAATTGACATTCAGATTTTGCAAAAAGACTCGGCAAAAACGAGCTACGAATTGTACCCCCTATCCGATACAATATCTTCTGGAATACCATGTAATCGAACAATTTCCTGATAAAAATTTCAGACAACAACTTAGCATTTGGTAACTTACTCACGGAACAAAATGAGCCCTCTTCGAAAACTGTCTACTATAACCCAGATGATTGTGTTGCATGAGACAGTAGCAAATCGGTTTATAAAATCCATAGACAGATGTGTCCGGGTCTAGATGGAATGGGCAAGGGGAAGAGGACCTCAGGATGTCTCCTGGGGTTCTTTCCCCTAGCACAGACCGGGCAGGCAGAAACAAATAACTTAATATCCCGGCCATGCGTGGCCACCATATACCCTGGACAGAAGCTCCTAAGTACCCCCTAAAACCTGGATGACCAGATAGAACCGAGCAATGTGTCTTCTCTCCAAAACTTTTAACCTGAGAGACAGAGGTACAAATAGTTTGCCTTCCGGAAGGGCTTCAGGAGCAGATTCTTGGGCTGCTTCAATAAGTGGGAAAGATTGGAGGAGACGGCTGCTAGAACTACTCCTGGGAGAGGATGTTCTCAGGTTCAGTATCTGCTGGTTCAGGGAGCTCAAATAAAAGCGCAGGGTCTGAGTGGGTCAAAGTGGATGGATCTTGGGACACACTGCCCCACACTCAACTCATAAGCATGGCACTCTACATAAAAGGATGAGTCAGATCAGGCTGATGAGGACCGGTGCAGAGGAAAATGAGCCTTCAGAGTACAAAATGCCGTTAGGGCAATGTGGTCAGAGCGCTCACATCGGCCCCCCTTCCTGGTTAAATCCGTTAAGGGTTTTGCAGTTACAGAATTTTTTTTTTATAAACTTGCGGTAATAAT
>NW_027209671.1:0-13357 GCF_027789765.1 Dendropsophus ebraccatus | reverse complement strand
TTCAGGGTAAGGCTTGTGACTGGAATCCATCTAAGCAATGCACGTAAACATGCCATAAGTCATGCACTGCGCTGCAATGGTTTTACAATGAATTAAACATACTGTGAAGATGCAGGACTGAACTTTACACGAGACAGATCACTTTCTATGAAGAAACATCCCTGATTATCTTTAAAGATGGGCTATAAGGCTAGTTGCTCTCAAGTACCGCATTGCTTGTCTTTGTATGTGTGATACTACATTTGTAAAACTTGTTAAAGGGAAAGGTTAGACGAATCTAACCTGCTGATATCTCCCTATTTCACACAGGGCGCAAAGAATGAAGATATAACTTTTTTACCTTCATTCTCTGTACCGTTTCCGGGCAGTTGTAGTTTAAACCCAAGGTTAGTACCGCGGTTTTCTGCACTGGGGGCATGATTACTGTCCCTAGTGCATCGATCTGCCCCTAGTCAGCGAGCCCCTTCTGATGTATATCAGTGGAGCTGGTTGGGTCGTTGCTCTGCGGGCGGTAGTCCCTTGTGCACCAAACCACCTTACTATCCTCGGGATTAAAATACAAATTGCATGGAAATGGTGCCAAGGATGAAGGTAAGAAATCTACCTTCATCCTCAGCCCCCGTGCACTATGAGGACATATCAGCAGGTTAGATTTGTTTAGCCTGCTAATAGTTTCGCTTTCATGCATTGGTCCATTGGTACCTGCTTGTAAGATATGAGCCTCTGTAATCTCATTAATTAATCCAATAGCACTAGACCAAAGAGCTAGCACTCAGAATTGCAAGATCTGTTTAAAGTGAAAGAAAAATTAGATGGGCAAGGGAAAAAAAAACTAGTAACTGCTGCACCGCACTGTGGCTTGGTTTATCACTAGGTAGTCAGTAAAGGAAGCGGTAAATATTGATTTATTGATATTTATGTGTCCTTTTGGCCAGAATATTGGCCAGATGTTGTTTCTTTGCTCTATGGATGACACAACTGTTCTATTCATACAAAGGCATCCAGTAAAAATACTTATTCTGTGCAGTGTTATTTTTTTTGTAGGGGCATATGTGTGTCAATACAATATTGTTTGGTAAAGGGCAACACATTTTTATCAATGTAAACCTCCAGCTAACACTGCAGAACGCAATGTGATCCTTATTTTTTATACCAGGTTATTTCTGTCATCATGCATTCAGAGTTAGGAAACGTATTTCATAGTAACCATACATTCATTTAAACTTTACATGTGCTTGTGTGTATATATATATATATATATATATATATATATAAATATATATATATATATATTATAGAAACAGGAGAAAACTCCAGCGCTACAAAAACATGGCCACCTTACCCCCTTCTCTTGTCTCCAGATTGGATGGGGTTTCAAATTCAGTTCCTTTGAAGTAAATGGAGCTTAACCGCAAACCACACCTGAACTGGAGACAAGAGAGGGGGAAAAGTGTCCATGTTTTTGTAGCGCTGGATAACCCTTTTAACCCCTACATCTAGCTTTTTTTTAAACTTTAAAGGTTACAAATACACTAAAGGATGAAAAGAAAGCAATAACAACAACAAAAAGCCCTTCCCTGCTGTTAAACCCCCCCCTTCTCATTGCTGCTCTGATTATCCGGTCCCCTCTGCCAACTGCTTCCTATTTGTATCTTAACACAGAGCAACTGCCTATTCACCCAGTTACTGGCTGTGGCAGTGACCCACCTCAGCCTGTGATAGGTAGGGATGGTCCGAACCGAGTTCCTCGGTAATGATTCCCGCTGTCTGCCCGCTCCGTGGAACGGGCGGATCCAGCGGGAGGACCGCCTGGAAAAACTGGGATACAGCCATAGCCATGGGCTGTATCCCAGTTTTCCAGGCGTAATTCCCACTGGATCCGCCTGCTCCTCGGAGCCGGCAGCCAGCGGGAATCTGCTGCCGAGCGTTCGGGTTCCTACGAACCCGAACCTCGGCAGGTTCGGACCATCCCTAGTGATAGGTCTAGCAGGCAATTTTTGAGATGCAATCAGGAATTTCTAGGCAGCAGAGACTGGCACCAGCAAGTTTTCATCCACCTCTGACCTCATTTAGTAGGAGGCACATCTTAATCCATCAGAACTATGTTTTAGACTGGCATAGGCTGAGTCTGAGAGGAACATAATAAACATACATACTTACCTGCCCAGTTCCTCCTTCACTCCTGGTTTCTAGACCACCTGATGTCTGTAGCCATTCTTTTCTTTAAAGCGCCGACCAACAGGAAATACCTGCTCAGCTGACAGCATAGAGAGATCTATTTCCTGTCTAAGCAGCATGTCCCTGGAAGCTTTGAAGAAGAAGATGGCAGACACCAGATGTCCTGAAAACTGACAGCAGCAGAGGAGCAGTATTAGAGATGAGCGCAACTCTGTCATGCTTGAATCTGATTGATTGTTTGGCATTTGAATAACGGTGGCAGAATGCAGCCCTAGGGAGTCCAGGAAAACATGGATACAGTCTATGGCCTTTGGCTGTATCCATGTTTTCCCGGACTCCTTAGGGCTACATCTGGCTTCTTCAGCCACCAGTATTCAAATGCTGAGTGATCGGACTTGAGCATGCTCGAGTTGCCTTCATCTCTAGTAAGTATACAATTTAATTTAACATTCTGTGGAGGCTTCCAGAAATGTATTAGTAATGACCAGACAACTCCATTGTTACTCAGTATATTCTGTACAGTCATCTCACATAATGTGATGTAGAGGAATTTATATTTAAGTGGACTCTGGCCTGTTATCAGATGACATAATATACAGTAAAGCAGAGGAATATATATTTTAGTGGTATGAAAGATTCATGAAATATTTGATGATGTGATTTTCATGCTCATCAAATATCTGTTGAATCCTCATTTGACCTATATGATCACGCTTTTTATTACCAAACACCCCATTGAATTTTCAGGCTTAAAGATATTAAACTTCTGCATCTGAAACCGGACTACAACAATACATCATGATTATTTCCAATTTGTACATGATACATTGCTCATGGGCTGCACATTGATGTTACACAGCGCTCAATATACATAAAGCACTTGAGCCTCAAAGTTTATCGATCTTGAGGTTAAAATATGTAGTTCAGGTTGCAGCAGTGCTGAAGGCAGAAGCTTTGTTTGAAATAATGCCTCTATCATTCTAGCCATTCCTGGCAGGAATCCATTCTTCATTATCACAGGCTTACAGCAAGGAATCCTGGGAGCTTTTAAGCAGGCGTACAGTACTAGAGAGGGACCTGGTATTTATATCACAGAGAAGCATTGGTTATTTTCACACTGAATTTCATTATTCTACAGATGCAGATCTGTCATATTTTTATCAAAGGGTATTTATTTATTTGTTGAAGAAAAATGGTGTTAGGTCCTATTCACATCATGTTGGCTTTCTTTCTCAAAAGTCAGTTTGTTTTTTCTTTTATAAACTGGTTTTCAGTGGGGATGTTTAGAGGATCAGTGTCAGCACCAGGGCTGTCCACCCAACCGGCCTGTCCCCCTAAAATGCCCCCCTAAGGATCAGAGCTTAGCTTAAATAGCAGCTGCTGCAGAACGTTTTGGAAACTAACCTCCATCACTGGAGACACTGACACATATAGATACATACATACATACATACATACATACACATACACACACACACACACACACACACACACACACACATACACACACACGCTGTCTGACATCTTTGGGAACAAACATATCTATCACTTGAGACACTGACACAGATACATACATGCACACATTGTCTGACACATTGATTCAGCACACACACACACACACACACACTCTGATGTAAACATATACACACAGATATAGTACTTACATACACTTACTGACAAACACACACAGGTAGATAGATAGATACACACACACACACACACACACACACACACACAGATGCAGTATGTACAGACACCTACTGAGAGATACTAACGTGCACATAGCACTTAGAGCTCTGTCTTCCTTTCTTCCTCTCTGCAGTCTCGTTGATGTCCACATTGTAACTTTGGGGACCTTCAGGTCATGTGACCCAGGTCCTTCATCACTCTCCCTATAGGAGGATGAATTGTTGCCCTGTCAGTTTCAGCAGAGCCCTGCTTGAGGTAGAAACTTCACTGGCCCTGACAAGGATGATGTGGGCAGTTTGAATGGCCATGGGTCCCCCAGGAGCAGTGCAGTTTATTTTATTAAAGGAGAAGTCCCACGGAAGTATAAAAACTGCAGACAGGCTAGTGGGGGCATGAAAATAATAAACAACTGAACTCAGCCTGCCTCGTGCCTCCGATGCGCCGCTCCTGGGTCCCGTTCACTTTAGCTGACCCGGAAATCAAGTACGTCATGCACTTGGCTTCTCCAGCTAAACATTCCGTCCCAGTCACGGATTAGCTGGACAGGCAATCATGTAGCCAGGGTCATGACGTTGCAGCTATTAGAGGGGCCCGGGAGCGGTGCATCGGAGGCACAAGGATGGGTGAGTTCAGTTGTTACTTTCCTGCCCCCACCAGCCTGCCTGCAGTTTTTCTACTTCGGTGGGAACTCTCCTTTAATGAAAAAAAAAACAACTACACTGCACACAGCTGCATGCTAGAAACCATTTTTAGTACAAGACCATATGTATAGTTGTTCCAGTGTGTAGGATACATACAATTGGGTTGTCTCAAATGCTGCCACAAATCATTTTAGTATGTGCAGGCAGGCATCATTTATGTTATTAAAAGGTGCATTAGATATATACGATATATGCAGAACAGTAACATTTAATGTTTTCTATTACAGAACGGTACTGAATGGAAGCCTGAATCCTGTCAAGATTGCACCTGTCATGGCAATATTGTGTTGTGTGAAAAGACCCTTTGTAGAGACCCTCAATGTGATTTTACAAAGGTATTGTAATTCAATCCATAGTCTTTTCTTTATTTAGAGTTATCAGAATTAGAGGCAGCAGCATAGGTGTATTGCAAGCATTCTTGCCGTCTGATACAGAAATTCACCACCAAATTTGAATTTTAATGCCTTCTGTGCTGTACTTGAGATCCAGTAATAATAATGGGGCCAGCAGAGACGTATCCACAGGCTTCTGCAATCCTTTACTTTACACCAATGCTATTATATGTATTATATCTACAATGCCTTAATTAGAAGTTAATTACATTGTGCATTATTACACCTACAGAAGAATATACAAGACAAAATTTTTTGTTTTTTAATTGTTTTGCCTAGTAAAAATAATGTAATACTAAACAAGTTATTTATTATTTAGGGAGAGATTTTTCGAATAGATCCTAACAAGTGCTGCCCAGAATGTGCTTCAAGATCGGAAAGCTTTTGCCGACATGAAGGAAAGGAGCATGCTGTAAGTGTTCTTTTTATTTATTTTTCCATATGTTTTTCCATATGTCTATTGCATGACTATTCTCTCTAAACCTAATAGTAGGAATAGTTTAATGCTTACTTGGCTTTATTGTGTAACCTGTTTAGTTTCTCTTGTGCATTTATTGCAGCATTGCAGTATGTAGACATATATACGTTTTGAGCTGCTTTAAATTTGATACGAAAGTAGTGATTCCCCTATGTAATCAGAAATTGTCTATTTATCTGTTACAATGAATTAAAATTCTCGATACCCCAGAATGTGCAGTTATCAGCCTGTTTAAAATGACTATAGAACCCGGCCTAAGACTTCTTTGGCAGTTTTGTCTTTAGAAGGGGTGTTACTTGGTTTGCAAGGGTAAATTCACATGGTGCATTTCATTGCAGAGATTTCTGTGGCTTTAACTGAATGTATCACCTACAGTTGTTTCCCCCCTTTTTACTGAAACTTCAACAAGTTTCTATCAGTGAGATCAGATGAATCAAGCAGCCCGGGCCACACGAACGATCCGTTACCTTTGTGCGGCAATTTAAATGGATTGCTATCAGCCGCACATTCCCTGTTCACACATCAGAACATTCCCAAGATTCGTCCACTTCCTATAGGAAAATATTAATGCTTCTGTGACTTTATTGGGACTAGCAGGTGACATTGTGGAGCACGCAGATGCTCTTTCTTAAGGCAATACTTTACCCACCAACCCACCTCCCAAACAGATGGTACCGTCCTTTTGATGAGAGTCCTTCCCGGTTGTGTCTTTTAAAATGCGCCCGGTGCCTTCATTAAGGTAAAAACAAAACTTTTAATCTGAGTCAGTGTGGTGTGGCCTACAGTGTCTGGGCCCTAGGCCGGCAATGCCTCTCCTTACTTCCTCCCCACTCTCCTCTTCATTAGGAACGCCCCTGGGTAGGATTTCTCCTATTCATTGCTTGTCTAAACACTGCACATGCCACGCCTCATTGACTTGGCTGCTGCAGATTTAAAGATAATATTTTACCCTCACCAAGGCACCAGGCTTATTTTTAAATTTTCCACCTTTTCCTCTCAGTCAGTCTATATAGTTAATAAATTCCCCCTATAGATGTTCAGTTTAGCAACATGCCCTGTCTTTATGGATATACTTTACATACAACTAAACATTGAATAATATCCACATGTAAGATTACATCCATCCTTCCATCCTACCAGTTTTTTCAGTTTGTGTGAACACAACTGGTCATGATGGATGTGATAACAGATTC
Organism: Dendropsophus ebraccatus; assembly: GCF_027789765.1. Lineage (NCBI taxonomy): Eukaryota > Metazoa > Chordata > Amphibia > Anura > Hylidae > Dendropsophus > Dendropsophus ebraccatus. The sequence goes on along the minus strand of NW_027209671.1, from coordinate 6,726 downwards.
CATTAATTTCACATGGGACAAACTGCTGCCAAAGCGCATTAGCCTGCAGCGATCAAAAGATATACTACAAAACCTGATTGTGCCCTCACACATGCTGATTTTGCATATTACAGGCCATAAAGCAAACAACAGAATTTGGGATCGGTAGCACACAAAAAATGATGTTATTTGGTCACCAGCATAGAACTTCTAGCTGCTGCATTCACATGTTACAGTGACAGTACACAAATAGAGTCAAGTGGGGCCTTACAGTCACTGAAGCATGCAAGCATTAGGAACAGCTGAGGCAAATCTTTCTGAAGGATTCCTGATTATTATAACCTAGGTATTATATAAAGATAATGTGTAGTTTGTGTGTGCAATTTGTTATATTCTGTTTTTCCATTTTGATTCATGTTATCTATTGAGAAGACCAACATCTGCTAGCAATTTATTTGCTTGGGATGAATTATTGTGAGATGCATGAATCAGTTGTAATAGCAGGAGTTGTGAATTATACATAACAGCCTCAGGCAGGTGAGGAACACAGACGGGATGAGACAGAGAAGATTGCTAGAGTAGGTTGGAAACATTAGTAGAGACACACTCCTTCATCCAGGCTTCTGTAATTGTCAATGGAATGCCAGTAGACCATTCTGATATATTAGCTAACAGAGCAATTTAAGGGCTGCTCTGCTGTACACGATGCCTGGGAAGCAGTTACTTGCTAGAGATAGCAAATGATCCGCAGTACAGAACAGGCATTTGTATCATCTTTGTTTTGCTATCATCTAACATAATATATTATTTGACATTATTGTTACATTGCATATTAGGATGGTTGACTACAACAATTTTGGTTTGAATATAACATCACATCCGACAGTGGCATTTAAAGAGTTTCAGTTTGTAATAAATAGAGTTTAATAGAAACTCAGTATTAAAGGGAACCTGTTCTCCCCGTGCCGGGGTGAAGGCTGCCCGGCCCCCTGCTAGAGCCCCAGATACTTAACCCATCTCGCCAAGTCCCGCTCCTGGAGCCGGTCCCGGGACTGAGATATCCGTTCTGGGGTGAACGCCGCCCGACCCCCTGCTAGAGCCCCGGATACTTACCCCATTTTGCCAAGGCCCGCTCCTGGAGCCGGTCCCGGGACGGAGATATCCTTGTCGGGAGCCCGGCGTGCGTGCGGAAGAGATGAGTCCGACACCCATAGAGAATAAAGGCACTATTCATTCTCTATGGGCATCGGACTCCTCTATGCAGGGCGCGCCCGGCTTCCGACAAGGATATTTCTGTCCGGGACCTGCTCCAGGAGCGGGACTTGGCGAGATGGGGTAAGTATCTGGGGCTCTAGTGGGGGGTCGGACGGCCTTCACCCCCGCATGGGGGGGGGGGGGGTGACAGTTTTCCTTTAACAGCTAAAAAGTGTACTATTATGAAAAATAATATAAAATAAAAAACAAAATAATCATTTAATAATGGAAACAGAAACAAATTAAGAATAGCAATGTTAAAAGTTCAAAAGTTTGGCTACACCTTTCCAATCCATGATTTTTCCATATACCTCTGTCTATATAAATACTGTAAATGCTGCATTTACTACAGATGAATAGCATTACAGAAGTCTGATGTGGTGTTTAGTTCACTGGAAGCAGATTTCAGATGCTTCTTCTTGAATATTCCTGCTTTTTCTTGAATATTCACATCTTTAGGGTAGTTCAAACATAGCGGATCAGCAGCGGATTTCACGCTGCGAGTTTGCCAGTATGTGACCCGGCCCCTTTAACCTCCCCGCCGCCGTGTGAGGCTCCCGGCTCTCCATCAGCCAATCAGTGCACGGCAGCACTGATTGGCTGATGGGGAGTAAGGAGAGCCTTACGCAGCCGCGGCACCGAGCAGGTAATGTATGCTCCAGGCCGGGGGCTTCAGGCTGTGGAGGCTTAAAGGGGCTGGGTCACATTGGGATGAAAATTCTGCTGCGGGTATGTGACCCATTCAACTTCACACTACCTGGATCCACAGCGGATTTCACTGCAAACTTGCAGCGTGAAATCCACTGCCGATCCGGTATATGTGAAGCTACCCTTAAAGGGAAACTTTAAAATAGAAGCATCTAAACTTCTGATATGTCTCTATAGAGCACGGGACACTGAGGATGAAGGCAAGTTTCTTACCTGGATCCTCATTGCCATGTTCATGAACTTTGTAGTTTGGTGAACTGGAGGTGGGACTAACACCCCCATTGCACCAATTTGTGAACTAGGCATGAGGACAGAGCAAGTGACATAATAATGCTGCCTCTGCCCTCTTCCCAATCACTCTCGCTGGATTGGCAGCCTGAGCTGCTCAATGGCTGAGTGTGGAATGCAGGCCACAGTGTGCGAGCGGGGCAGATAAATGGATGTTTATTTTTAAAAAAAGTTGTCCTTGCTTTACAACCCCTATAAGCTCCCTCTCAAATGGTGCTTCATTTACACCCAGGCACCCAAGCATGTTTTCCAGCATCCCATGACTTTGATACATTATTTCTTCTGCAAGCAACTAATGGGTCTTTACCCTGAACTGGTTGATCAGCCATTTCATCCACATTGGAAACCTAAGCCCTTCTAATGTACCCCATTGCTTCTGTTTTAAAGAGTCACTGTCGTATTTTTTTTTTTTTTGCAGAAATCAATAGTCCAGGCGATTTAAGAAACTTTGTAATTGGGTTTATTAGCCAAATCTGCCATTATCTGCATGTAAAAAGCCTTTTCCCAGGTCCCCCCCTCCTTCCTCTTTTTCATCCACTCTGAAAAATCTGAAAATTGTGACTTGTTGCAGGAGTCGTACCCTGTCTGCTCTAGGGAGAGGGGAGGGGGGAGGAGGAAGGAGGGAGTTAGCCGGCAGCAGAAAGCAGATAACAGAGGATTACAGGCACGAGCTGGGTGACAGCTGTAATCCGAGCTCAGACAGGTCACTGGTGACTGTCACAGGAGATATCCCGTGAGGGATTTGTAGATTAACTCTTTGTTGTCCTGTTTTGGTCTTTTCTTTAGCTCTCTCCATAGGAGAACAATGAAGACAGGGGGGAGAGCTTCAAACTGCTTTTCATGATAAAAATGCTTTTTTCGGATAATAAGCCCAATTACAAAGTTTCTTAAAATCGCCTGGACTATTGATTTCTGCAAAAAATATACAACTTAGAGAAGCCTCTTCTCCAAAATTAATGAATTACGAGCTGCTTTAACTACTGTAATGCAAACTAACAGCAGGTGAGAAGACTGTAACCTGCTGTTAGATAGCATTGTCTTGGGGAGGGGTTCCCTTTAAGATTCCTAGATGACATCATCTTAGTTTGTTAGAACTATCTAGAAGAAAAAAGAAGCCTCAGCGTTTATCTGACAAATGTAGACTAAATCATTACAGGTTGAGGTTATTATTTCCACATGACCTACCTTTAGATGAACGTTTTGCCCCAGAAGCTGCAAGGCTGGGAACTTGGCAGTGCACTGTAAAGCTTGCCATGCGGGTCATGGAGACGACCCTAATCACTGCTGTGAATGGCATCCTCGTGCTGTTAAGGTCTCTCTGCTTACAGCTATTGGAAGGCGTAGCACAAGGGCCATTAATCCTACTGTCAGGGAAAGTGTATCTAATTAATGAAAGGGTAAGGTGACTGAAAATGTAACCTTCTCTCTTGTGATAGAAGCATAACATACAAATTGTGCTGGAACCTAAAGGCCACTGTAATTCCCACCCAGCGCTGCCACCACACTCTTCAGATTATTTTTTTTTTTTAACACCTTGATTGCATGCTTGGGCCCTTTACATAAAGAATGACAGGTGTTACATGTTGTTATTGGGGTCATGTATATATGTACACCTATGAGACTTCTCTAATATCAAAGTACATAACTGTTTACCATTGTAACTGAGTATAATAAAATGTTACTATGAGCCATATTAATGGAATCTCATCATTTTCATTAAATGAAAAGAAAGGAGTTTTGGCGTCTAAAAGGCTCACTTAGAGACCACAACATGATAAAACTGCATGCTTCTCAAATCGGTCCCAGAGGTTTGATGTCAATGACCTTACTATAGATATAGTTTGTTTACATGCAGAGCTTCACAAGGTTGGGATGTGAAATAAGTTTCTATTCTTTACTAATTGATGGCCTACATTCGAGATAGGGAACCTTTAGTCCTCCAGCTTTTGCAAAACTACAATTCCCATCAAGACTTGACAGCCTTTGGCTGTGCATGCATGATGAGAGTTGTAGTTTTGCAACAGTTGGAGGACTAAAGGTTCCTCATCCCTGCTCTTCATTGAAAAAGCAGCTGTATGGTAACCAAGGACAGTATATTGGGCCCACATACTATATTAAATAAGAACCAGGTAGTCATTGTGCCTATAGACTTGTTTCTTTTGCTTAAAGGGGTTATCTAGCGCTACAAAAACATGGCCACTTTCTTCCAGAGACAGCACTACTCTTGTCTACAGTTCAAGTGTGGTTTGTAGCTCGGTCACTTAGAAGTAAGTTGAAAAACGTACACCCAAACTAGAGAAAAGAGTGGTGCTGTCTCTGGAAGAAAGTGGCCATGTTTTGTAGCACTGGATAACCCCTTTAACCACTTAAACTGTTTATATTGATAGCTGTTGAATTTCTTAAAGAGTATGAGGTATTACCTTTTTATGTACATTGTAGGCTGTAAAAAAAATCCCACCTGGTCTTTCCCACCCGATTATAGAGCAGGAAAAGCTAAACAGATTGATATATATCTTATAGCATAAGATTCAGTATAACTTGTAATTTATTTATTGAAATCTCTGATCTTACCATGCTAAAGAGTCCAGTCCATTGAGTGACACTGCCCGCTGGACTCCTTAACACAATATTGAAAAATTGCCTTCCAAAAAATAAAAATAAAAAAAATATATCCACACAGCTCCTTCTGCTCTATAACATGATGTTGAAATCTTAGATAACATTTTTATAGTCACTGGATCTCTTTAACACCTTGCAACTAAAAAATCCAACTAGAATAGTTAACTTGCCTTCTAAAGTCTACTGTATGTTTACTACCTTTATCTTAGTACGGTAGGCCCAAATCTATCCAATTGTGTAAAACAGAAACTGAAATATACTGCCCACAGCAACAATCACAGCTCTTCTTTCATTTTGCCAAGCTGTAAACTGAGCTGTGATTGGTTGCTCTCACAACAAAATGGAGATAGCACATGTGAAGGAAATATGATTCTTTATTCACATGCTAACATGTGATGTTTTGTCTGATATTCACCCTTTTCCAAGCGTTGCGTAGTTGGATGTGAATAAAGAATCACGTTTTTTTTACATGAACTTCTGTCTCCATGCAGTTTGTTGGATTGATCCAGGTGGACAGGTCCTGTTTGATGAGACATGCACTATCCTCTAATTTTCACATTTACTGGCCAGTGCTGTTGCGATTCTTCTATTGTGGATCTGGCACTGTATTTAAAATAAAATCCTTAACAGCCCCCTTATCTTTGTTTTAAAGAGGTTGTCCAGAGAAAATCTTTTGCTTTCAAATTAACTGATGTTGGAAAGTTTATAGATTTTTAATTTACTTCTAATAAAAAATCTCAAATCTTCCCATACATATTAGCTGCTGTATGTCCTACAGGAAGTATTGTAATATTTCAGTCTGACACATTGTTCTCTGCTGACATCTCTGGCCGGGACAGGAGCTGTGTCTCGGTTTTCTATGAGTCCTTATAGAAAATCTCTCTGCTCTGGACAGTTCCTGTCTCGGCCAGAGATGTCAGCAGAGAGCGCTGTGTCAGACTGAAAATAAAACAACATTTCATGCAGGATATACAGCAGCTGATAAGTATGGGAAGACTTGAGATTTTTTTTATAGAAGTAAATTACAAATTTATACAACTTTCCAACACTAGTTGATTTGAAAGAAAAAGATTTTGCTTGACAACCCCTTTAACTAAAACAAGTGGATAACAATGGTATATGACTAATGGGGAATTATAACAATGTTTGTGAATTAGCAAAATAAAAAAGACAATTCTCCTTATTTTCAGCATGGTACACAATGGGCTCCCACAAAATGCACATGTACATGTATGCATGGAAAGGTAACATGTGCCTCAAAGCGTGTCCTAGGACAAGCTGCAGAACAGGAGAAATAGAGGCTGTAGCTCCTGGAGAATGCTGCCCAATATGTGTGGGGACAGGAGGTGAGGCAATGTGTTTTATTTATGTGTTTGCTAACGTTTATCATGCCCAAGGACCCAGCAGTCAGAGATTGTCACCATCGTTATAATGTAATGTCTAATACTGTTGTCTGCTTCTACGCTATTGGATAACTATCTAGCATCACAAAGTGTAGCTGTGCACTCCATCCTCACATGCACTCTGCAAGTAATGTTCTTGGGAACAGACACAAAACACAGTAACGGTAGGGGAGACCATTTATTGTGCAAAGATGTGTTTTTAGGGCAAGCTTAAAGCTGTGGCTTCACAAGAGCATAGTTACTATGCATATTACTGTACATTTCTGTCTTTAATCCATAATACGTTGCGGTCGTTAACCTACATGACTATTAATGGCTGTAGAAAATGCATGCTTTAAGGGAGACTGTCACCCCAGCTGCCGGGGTGAAGACCGCCCGACCCCGGTGGAGCCCCTTATACTTACCCCTTCCTCGAAGTCCATGTCCGGAAACCGTCATGTGAGAAATCCCTGTCGGAATCCGTGCACGCACTCAC
>NW_027209670.1:0-13409 GCF_027789765.1 Dendropsophus ebraccatus | reverse complement strand
CTACACAACAAGCCCGCTGCCTTGGGGTTATGTTTGACTCGGATCTCTCCTTCACTCCTCATATTAAATCTCTTTCACGTTTCGGTAAACGCATCTAAAAAACATCTCTAAATCCATCCCTTCCTTACTGTGAATCTGCTAAAAACTCTCCATTCCCGTCTTGTACTACCGCAATTCCTTACTCAATCGGGCCTTCCTTCCTCTAAACTCTCCTCTCTCCAGTCCATTCTCAATACAGCGGCAGGCTCATCTCCATGTCCAGCCGCTATACCAATGCCTCCCCCCTGCGCCAGTCACTACATTGGCTCCCTATTAAACACAGGATACAATACAAAGTCCTCCTGCTCACCCATAAAGCCCTCCACAGTGCTGCACCTCCCTATATCTCCTCCCTAATCTCTGTTAATTCCTACCCATGCCTTACGCTCCTCTAATGACTTTACGACTAACATCCACCCTTTAATCCGCACCTCTCACTCCCGTCTCCAGGATTCACCCGAGCTGCACCAGTTCTATGGAATACATTACCCAAGACTGTCAGACTCACCTCTATGCAAAGCTTCAAATGTGCCCTCAAAAAACATCTGTTTAAGCAGGCTTTCCAGGTTCCCTAATTTTGACTGCTACCCTCAAACCCCCCCCCCCCCCCCCGCCCACACACACAGACACACACCTCCACCACACCACATCACCTCCACCACACACACAGACAGACACTCAACACACACCAAGCATTTAAGCACTTAGACCTGTGCATGCAGCATTAGCTGGTGACAGGTTCATCCACCCTACCCGCACTGCCTTATTATAAAGAACAATGAAGCACTTTGCCCCTCTGCCATTTTGTCTGCACCCCCTCCTGATAGTATGTAAGCTCATGCATGCGAGCAGGGATCTCACTCCTCATGTATGGATAATTATATGTATATCTCTGTAATGTCTATTTTTTGCCTATGTATGTACCCCCAGAAATGTAAAGTGCTGCGGAATCTGTTAGCGCTATATAAATAAAAATTATTATTATATTATTATTATATTACTATTGTATAGACTACGGGGGAGGGTAGCTACTAAATAAGAAAAAACTAGGGGAAAGGCTGGCTAATATATAAGAGACTATGGGGAGGCTGGCTGCCATATAAGAGACTATGAGGGAGGACTGGCTACTATATAAGAGGCTATGAGGAGGGCTGGCTACTATATGAGACTATGGGGGAGGGATGTCTACTATATGAGACTATGGGGAGGGGCTGGCAACTATATAGGACACTATGGAGAGGGCTGGCTAATATATAAGAGACTATGGGTGAGGACTGGCTACTATATGAGACTACAGGTGAGGGCTGGCTACAATATAAGAGGACTATGGGGGAGGGCTGGCTACTATATAAGAGACTATGAGGGAGGGCTGGCTACTATATAAGAGACTATGAGGAAGGGCTAGCTACTATATAGGAACTACGGGGGAGGGCTAGATACTATATAAAAGACTATGGGGGGGCTGGCAACTATATAGGACACTATGGGGAGGGTGGCTAATATATAAGAGACTATGGGGGAGGACTGGCTACTATATAAGAGACTATTATGGAGGGCTGGCCTCCTCTATGAGACTACAGGAGAAGGGCTGGCTACTATATAAGAGACAATGGGAGGGCTGGCTACTATATAAGACTATGGGGAGGGCTGGCTACCTTTAAGACTACGGGGGAGGGCTGGCTAGTGTATGGACACTATTGGCGGATGGGCTGGACTACTATTTGGGACACTTTGGGAGCTGCTACTATTTGGGAACTATTGGAAGAGCTGGCTAATATGTGGGCAATTTTGGTTGGGTTGGCTATTACATCGGTGGGGTTTAATCATGTCATAGCAATGTATCATGTCATTTATGCACACAGCGCTGGGAGATGCACACCACTGACAGTGCCAGGAACCACATAGCTGCTCTGACAGTGCCAGGACCGCCGCATGTGCTCTTCAATAATTATCATGGTTGGCCCTCGACCTTGTCCAATTTTTTAAATTTTGGCCCACTGTGAATTTGAGTTTGATACCCCTGTATTAGATTAACCTCTTAAGGACATAGGACGTACCGGTACGTCCTATGTCCTCATTAGCACTTCAAAGCGGGCCGCGCGGCGGCCCCGCTTTGAATGTGCCGCGATCCCGGGTGCCGCGTGTAGCCCGGGACCGCCGCTATTAGCGGGCACGGTTCCGATCGCCGTGCCCGCTAATTAGCTAATCGGAGGCAGCTGTCAAAGTTGACAGCTGCCTCCGATTACCGGAGGCAACGTTTCCCTGGTGTCTAGTGGGGGAGATCGCTCCTCCGGGACCTTGTCCCGGAGGAGCGATCTCCGTTACTGATGCCGGCCGGGGACGCGTCCAAGATGGCGCCGTCCTCGGCTCGGCACTCGTTTGTTTCCGGCTGCAGCAGCCGAAAGCAAACGAGTGCCGATCTCATGGATCTCTGCAGCATATCTATGCTGCAGAGATCTCTATGAGAGATCAAAGTGTATATACTAGAAGTCCCCCAGGGGGGCTTCTAGTATATGTGTAAAAAAAAAAAAAAACGTGTTGTTAATAGTAAAAAGCCCCCTCCCCTAATAAAAGTCTGAATCACCCCCCTTTTCCCAGGTTTTAAATAAAAGTAAACAAATAAATAAATAAATAAACATGTTTGGTATCGCCGCTGTGCGTAATCGCCCGAACTATTAATTAATCACATTCCTGATCTCGTACGGTAAACGGCGTCAGCGCAAAAAAATCCCAAAGTGCAAAATTGCGCATTTTTGGTCGCATCAAATCCAGAAAAATGTAATAAAAAGCGATCAAAAAGTCGTATATGCGCAATCAAGGTACCGATAGAAAGATCACATCATGGCGCAAAAAATGACACCTCGCACAGCCCCATAGACCAAAGGATAAAAGCGCTATAAGCCTGGGAATGGAGCGATTTTAAGGAATGTATATTGGTTAACAACGGTTTGAATTTTTTACAGGCCATCAGATACAATATAAGTTATACATGTTATATATCGTTTTAATCGTAACGACTTGAGGAACATGCATAACAAGTCAGTTTTACCCCAGGGCGAATGGCGTAAAAACACATTTCCCCCAAATAAAAGAAATGCGTTTTTTTCTTCAATTTCACCACACTTTGAATTTTTTTCTGGTTTCGCAGTGTACTTTATGCAAAAATTCAGCCTGTAATTGCAAAGTACAATTAGTGACGCAAGAAATAAGGGGTCATGTGGGTTTCTAGGTGGAAAAATGCAAGTGCTATGACCTTTTAAACACAAGGAGGAAAAACCGAAAACGTAAAAACGAAAATAGGCCATGTCCTTAAAGGGTTAAAAGAGGAAAAAAAAAAAAACATGAACAAATGTGAACAAACGTATAACTTTTGTACAAGGTACAACAAAAAAAGAAGATAAATTTAATTGAACTATGAAAACCCAAAAAGGAAAAACATTTGAATGAAAAAAGGAACTGAAGGATTGAAATAGTCATTAAAGGAAAGTATATAATGTTATTAGCGAGCAACTAGAAAGGATAACTAGATTTATTTGAGAAGGTAAGAGATTTTAATTTTGCGTCTCATATCACCTGAAGTGCTATTGCTCTGCTGAAAATCCTCGGGGATGTTACCATCAGATATGGTGTTAAAGAAAATCTTCACCTTTTAACACTATGCCATTTTAAGGTGTTGACTCGGTTCTTAAAAGTTCTTGAGTTGTAAGTTTTATGTAATAATGAGCCTGGTCTGATGAAAAACACAAAGGAAAACCCCTTAGGGTCCATTTACACAGAAAGATTATCTGACAGATTATATGCCAAAGATTTTAAGCTAAAGCCAGAAACAGACTATAAACAGAGAACAGGTCATAAAGGAAAGCCTGAGATTTCTCCTCTTTTCAAATCCATTCCTGGCTTTGGCTTCAAATCTTTGGCAGATAATCTGTCAGATACTATTTCTGTTTAAATAGACCCTTAGACCTAATTTCCTTGTTCCACATGCTTCTCCCAGAGCCTGTCCTGTTGCATAGCTCTTCTAGTGTCAGGGTCAGTTCACAGAATTCCCTGTTTAGCCAATCCGTGGCTGCAGATGTGCAGGGCCGTCTTATCCATTGGGCAGGGTAGGTGGCTGCCCGGGGGCCCTTGCGTCCTAGGGGGCCCCTGCCCTTTGGGACACACCTGTATTTTTAGCTTTATAAGACGCACTTATAAAACTAAGTGCGTCCTATAAAGCAAAGACGGCTCCCAAGCAGTGCTGAGCACCGCAAGGAAGCCGTCCCGCCTGCCCCCCTCTATTGCCGCTCACTAAGCATATGCATAGTAAGCAGGCCCTGAGCGACTCCCTCCGCCCGCCCCTTCTATCGCTTCTCAGCTGACAGCCGATCAGAAGCCCAGGAAAGTGCAATGAGCAGCACTTTCCTGGGCTTCTGATCGACTCAGCTAAGCGGCGATAGAAGGGACGGGCAGTCCAGGAACTCACCCGTCCGGCGGCCCCCAGCAAGCTCCTCTCGGCAGCGCACACTCCCGACATCCTCCGGCACAGGCAGCGGGGTACAGAGACGCTGCCTGTGTCCTGGATGTGTCATTCAGCAGGTCACGTTCCGGCACAGGCAGTCTCTCTGTACCCCGCTGCCTGTGCGGAGGATGTCGGGAAGTGCGCGCTGACGGGAGACATCAGCTGCTGTGGGGCCGGCGGATGGGTGACGTAACTGGTTTGTTGTTTTGGGGGCACTTGGCTACTATGGGGGCACTGGCTTAATATGGGGGGCACTGGCTACTATGGGGGGGCACTGGCCTACTATGGGGGGGGGGACTGGCTACTATGGGGGCACTGGCTACTATGGGGGCACTGGCTTACTATGGGGGCACTGGCTACTATGGGGGGCACTGGTACTATGGGGGCACTGGCTACTGTGGGGGGGCACTGGCTACTATGGGGGGCACTGGCTAATATGGGGGCACTGGCTACTGGGGGGGCACTGGCTACTATGGGGGCACTGGCTACTGTGGGGGGCACTGGCTACTGTGTGGCGGGGCACTGGCTACTATGGGGGGCACTGGCTACTATGAGGGGCACTGACTACTATGGGGGGCACTGGATACTATGGGGGCACTGGCTACTATGGGGGACACTGGCTTACTATGGGGGCACTGGCTACTGTGGGGGGCACTGGCTACTATGGGGGCACTGGCTACTATTGGGGGGCACTGGCTACTATGAGGGGCACTGACTACTATGGGGGGCACTGGCTACTATGTGGGCACTGGCTACTATGGGGGCACTATATGGGGGGATGGCTACTATGGGGGGCCCACTATATGGGGGGATTGGCTACTATGGGGGGATTGGCTACTATGGGGGGCACTATATGCAAAGATGTGGGGGATTTGATGGTGGCGGTTGGGGGGGGGGGGCAATTCGCACCTCTGCCCAGGGGCCCATAATACTGTTAAGACGGCCCTGAGATGTGTTTCCCTAGACCTAAATAATACACTTCTTCCTGACTGTAGCTGCCACTAGAGGGAGCTTAGGAGCTATGAATTCTTTTTTTTCTCATTTGAGTCTTACATATGAAGCATGAAGCTCCTTCTAATGGTGACTGCAGGCTAACAAATTTTTTATCCATTCGGAGATTTCCTTGGACCGTTGTATGTTTTCTCCCTTTTTCCCAATGATCTAAAATGTACCAACCCAAACCATTGGCTTTTTGAATCCTGTCATCTACCTGCTCCATGGAGAAGGTTAGAGAGACAGCCTGTAGTCCCATCTGGAAAACATGGGATATAGCCTAGATCATAGGCTGTATGCCTATTTTTCCTGGTGGGGACTCTGGCTGTCTCCAGATATCCCAATGGACCTGGAAGATGATTAAAACCTGAACTTTGTCTTCTATTTCTATTCCTGACCACTCTTCTCCACTCTGAAAGTGGTGGCTTTCACAGCCCGTGATGTGCTCGAGTCCCCGGGATCCTCAAGAGTGGTAAGTATGTGCTTTCACTCCCTCTCCCACTGAGCTTGCACAAGTCCCCTAGCCTTAGATTGGTCCTTGAAGACATGTGTATCCTTAGTGGTGTATACAGTGATGACGAGCTGATTTAGCGCAGTGCCATCCTCACTAATTCCCCCTCCGAAAAAGAGTGGTGAAGTGAATTCTCAGCAGTTAGAAATAATTCCTGTAATATCCAGGTCTTGTTCTTTAATTGTAAATAAATATAGAAGGGGTCATTGGATATGGTTTTAAAATAACTTTTTTTTTTGCTTCCAAACAGCCATTCAATTAAATTATAAGATTTGTTCTGTTTGACAGCAGCCACTAGAGGGAGCTGATTGAATAGGGAATTATGTCAGGCACGGTTTCCAAGTTGTGCCTATGAATATCCAGAGGGACATTTAGGAAAAAAGGACTTCATTGCAGTGCTGAGAATAACACACAATTTACTGGTCCTGTTTTCTATTAAGATGTTTTTTGGTTTTCAGCTTACTCTGAGTTGAGGTCTGGGTCAATGTTTCTCCATTTGTTATGACATCAGTATGCAAGGTTCTATGAGAGAAAATAAGCTTTTAATAGGATTATGTTGTTATCCACAATCATGACATGGCCAATAACTAAACTGCTGCAGGTTGCTGAGGTTAATACGTTTTTTTGGTCTTGTTCTCTGAGGTCATGTTCCGTAGAATGCCCTACCACCGACAAACAAAGAATGAGTGCAATCTGTGTCTGGATTTGTAAAAAAACAAAAAAACAAAAACAAAAAAACAAACAAACAAAAAACCTGGTAATCGTTCTCTGAAAGAATTATAATACATAAAAGCCCTGAGATCCGCATGAATTCATGTTCCTTGATATGTATTCAGTATTTTTTTTATTTTAACTCTTAAAGGGGTACGCCAGAGGGAAAAAAAAATAAAATGAACTAGCGTCAGAAAACTGTATAGATTTGTAAATTACTTCTATTTGAAAATCTCAAGTCTTCCAGTAGTTATCAGCTCATGTATGTCCGGCAGGAAGTGGTGTATTCTCTCCAGTCTGACAAGGTACTCTCTGCAGCCACCTCTGTCCATGTAAGGAACTGTTCAGGACAGGAGAGGTTTTCTATGAGGATTTGCTACTGCTCTGGACAGTTCCTGACATGGACAGAGGTGGCAACAGAGAGCACTGTGTGATAGAATTCACCACTTCCTGCAGGACATTAACAGCTGATAAGTACTTGAAGACCCCCCCCCCCCCCCCCCCAGTGAGCACCAAACCAATGCATTCTGCATTTTTTTTACTATACTGCTGCTGGTGAATATAAAATAATAAGGATATTGGGGGAGATTTATCAAACATGGTGTAAAGTGAAACTGGCTCAGTTGCCCCTAGCAACCAATCAGATTCCACTTTTCATTCCTCACAGACTCTTTGAAAATGAAAGGTGGAATCTGATTGGTTGCTAGGGGCAACTGAGCCAGTTTCACTTTACACCAAGTTTGATAAAAACAAGTTTGATCCCCTATTATCCTTACCTCTCTGCGCTCCCTCAGTGTCCTCCTCTGGTGTCTCCGGTGTCCCCAACTGACTGCAGAGCCTCCACTTCTGAGACTAACTTGTCTCAGGATTGACAGCCCATGGCTGAGCAGGCTGTCACTCCCGAGACAAGTATTGGAAGTAAAGGCTTTGCAGTCAGCAGGAACACCAGTGGCACCAGAGGAGCTCAGAACAGTAGGATAACATGTTTGTTTTTTGTTGTTTTTCAAACATATATTTGTTAAATGAGTATAACATCTTTGCATACAATTCATGTAAAACAGTAGAGCAGCCAAAAAGGTCACTTTTATGCATATAAGGTTTCATCAGAGGTTCCAGAAACAGCTTCCAAAACTTATGAACATAAAACATTCAAAACAATCAACACCAGCAACAACAGAGGTAGACCCTTGGCCCTCATAAGGTAAGTTAAAGTAACTTAGTGCAAACATTGCCTTCATTGACTCAATCAGGCACTTGTAGCTCTCCCAAAGAACCCGCTATATCTCGCCTCAGGCTGAGTTCACACTACGTATATTTTAGTCAGTATTTGGTCAGTATTTTGCAACCTCAACCAGGAGTGGATTGAAAACAAAAGGCTTTTTTCACACAATGGTGAAATTGAGTGGATGGCCGCCATATAACAGTAAATAACTGCTATTATTTCAATACAACAGCCGTGTTTTGAAATAACAGCAAATACAGTTTTGCCTTTACATAACAGCCATCCAATCAATTTCAACATTGTGTGAACAGATCCTTTCTGTGTTTCCAATCCAATATGAGGTTGCAATATGAGGACTACAATACTGACTGAAATATACTGTGTGTGAACCCAGCCTTAGGCAACAACGGCCGTACTTTTACGCTGTGTGAACATAGCCTTATACTGTATACTAGGATGTACTACCACATGTATTGCTAATGGTTCCAGAAAAGATGTAAGAAACCCTTTCCACTTCTTAAAGTAGGACCCTGGCAAGGTTTAATTACCAACAAAGTTATCACCCTGAATTGTGCAGTCAAAGCTGGTTTCACATGCAGACACAGTAAAGGGTTAGATCTTTAGATCTTTCTGGACTATATGAGAAGGATAAGAGAGTGCCTAAGAGGGAGAGACACCATCATTTTGTAGCTCAGGAACGTTGTGATGTTGGGTAAAATTACGCTGACCTTCCAGGTGTTGAACAATAGTCCACAAAAGCCCCCCTACCCCAGATTGTGTGTAAAAGCCTTACTTTATAGCTAAGTGGGTGTTAGTGTTTTTGATATCTCTACTTACTTCTTTGTATCTTGTGGTTTCTATTATGTGCTTCATAACACTCTTGTTGCTCCGCTATTAGCTTTACCACTGAAACTAGATCTAGTCACTTAGCTATTGTGTGTGGGCCTATTTATTGGCAAATAACAGTCTATGGAAGGTTACTTCTTTGGAAGTATCAGGCATGCCTTCTTATGTGTAGGGGGTTTGTCTGATAGTGACTATTCTTGCCCATGTACGAAATCGGTATACACAAACAATATAGTGTCATGATTCAGGATGGAACGTGGTCAGAGCAGACATGTCAATTTGTGACTAGATTGGCTACAGTATCTTGTGATGGTGTATCTGTCCTATAGGGAGTCCTGCATGGGAAATGTAAGGGTTGCAGTTCCATGACCCTTTATCATTATTAATGAGCAAACTTGCTGAACATTCTGGCCTATGGCTGTATTCATGTTTTACAGGACTTTTGCAACCAACTTTTCCAGCCACTGGGAGTCAAATGATAAGTGTTGGGGTTTAAAACCCCCCAAATATTGGCAAGTTGGCTCATTACTATTTATCACCTATTTTTTATATTTCTTTTTTTTATACAAAAAAAAATCTTTCTTTTTTTTCTGCCTAAGCTGTTTTCATTTATTGATTGTAGATGTCTATGTATTTTCTGTAGATGTTTATGGGAACAGTCTTTTTAAAAGCATTCAGATATATGTGTGAAAGCAGTTCTATGGATTGCAGAAACCTGGAGCTGACTCATTACCTTTTAAGGGTGGGTTCACACTACGGAATTCTCGCGGACAATGTCCGCGGAATTCCGTCAGCTGTCCGCCCGCACGGGCCAGCTCCATAGACACCATTCTATGGGCCGGTGTATTCCGCGATCCGCTAAAAGAAGTGACATGACACTTCTTTCAGCGTATAGCGGAATACGCCGGCCCATAGAATGGTGTCGATGGGGCCGGCGGAAAGGCGCCCAGATGTGCAGGCGGACAGCTGACAGAATTCCGTGGACATTGTCCGCGAGAATTCCGTAGTGGGAACCCGCCCTTAGAGAAGATTATTATGGGTATGCTGTATGACCTGTGCAGAGGTCATTTTACAGGAAGGAGGTAAACTGTGATCATCACTTGTTAATGATGAATACTTAGTTATCTATACAGTTGGGAAAATAAGTTTTTGATACATTTTTGTGTAATTTAACTGTAGGTACACTTTACCTATCTGAAAACCTATAAAAAAAAAATCACGTTTTTATTTTAAAATATTAAAAAGCATTTTATTGCATGAAATGCATGAACACCAGCCAACCAGCAAGAAATCTGGCTCCCAGACCTGTTAGTTTTTCTTTACCTGTATTTACCTCATTACCTGTATTAATTTCACCTGATTAAACTTGTAAACTGTATAAAAAAAAAAACACCTGTCCACACAATCAATCACACTCTGACCTATCCACCATGGCCAGGACCACAGAGCTGTCTAAGGACAGCAGGAGCAAAATTGTAGACCTGCACAATGCTAGGGTGGCCTATAGGACAATAGCCAAGCAGCTTGGTGAAAAGGCAACAACTGTTGGCGCAATTATTATAAAATGGAAGAAACACAAGACGACTGTCGATCTTCCTTGGTCTCAAGCTCTATGCAAGATCTTGTCTCATAGGGGTAAGGAGGATTCGGAAAAAGGTCAGAAATCAGCCCAGAACTGTATGGCAGGACCTGGTCAATAACCTGAAGAGAGCTGGGAGCATAGTAATAGTAACACACCATGCCATTATGAATTAAAGTCCTGCATACTCATGCTAGCACATGTACATGCCCATTTGAAGTTTTCCAATGACCATCTGGATGATCGAGAGGAGGCATAGGAGGTCATGTGGCCAGATGAGACCAAAATACAGACAACCATACGGATAGGAGGAAAAGATACCGGAACTACAACAAAACAGTCTTTCACCACCAACACCTGAACATATGTGTGCTGCAGGGGTGCCAGCTAAATCATAGTGCAAGTCCAGTAATAAGCAATAGAAAAAGTAGCAGCACTTACCATTAGCTGCAAAAAAACACAATTTTTTATTTATGGATATATGTCTGCATGTATCCATGTTTTTGCAACAAATTGTGAGTGCAGCTGCTTTTTCTATTGCTTATTAGTGAGACCAAAATAGAACTTTTTGGTATCCACTCGCAATGTTTGGAGGAAGAAGAATAAGTTCAACCGAAGGACACAGCCCCACCCATGAAACATGGGGGTGGAAACATCATACTTTTCTACTAGGGGACAGGATGACTGCATCGTATTGAAGGGAGAATGGATATTTTTTCTCAAGATTTTGCCAACAGCCTCCTTCCCTCAATAAGAGCATTGAAGATGGGTCATGGCTGGGTCTAGCAGTATGACAACCACCTGTACCAAATATTAAGTTCTGTTTGTTATTGTATCAACTACTTATTTCATGCAATGATTAGAAGGGTAGCAACTGTGATAAAGAATATATCTGGTTGACACAAGCATTTTCTTTTATCCTCTTCTCCTTCTTGATTGAAGTGCAAGACCAGGCTCGGGCTCGGAGGTTTGAGCGCCCAAAAAATCCACGCCTGTTTGAAATTCTTCTGCATCTTTGTACCAGGGAGTTCGGAAGGTGGCCGGCAGTAGTCCTCCCTATATAGCCACAAGAGTACATTAGTGTTGTGCCTAATGTGTACGACCAAACGGGCGAGCTTGCATTTTTGCATCTCATGCATATGCTTCCTCACAGATGAATTTACCTGCACATGCAGAGTTGTGGTGTTTCTTTTTTCTCTTCACATAATGTTCATGAACATTATTTCGGCCATTGTTTTACAACAACAGCTATGGTTTAGCATTAAAACGTAATAGTGGGATGTAATGGTATGTAGTGGGATCATAGCCTTAAAAGTCAAACTGTAACTTTATGTAACTTTTTTTTTTAATGGATTCTGTCTCTCACAGGGGGAAGTGTGCTTGTGAAAAAAAAAATACACAGCTCTTGCAACTTTCAAAATTGGCAATGTATAAAATACTTATTCTCCCCATTAGACATACGTTACCTTTCACTGTATTTCTGCCTGTGATACATAATAATATAATAATGATATATAATGTGATTTATAAGAATAGAATAATATACTTGCTGACAATGTCAATGCATATGTTGTAAATGATTTAAATTTTTTTTTTGCTATATAAATATAGCAGAGCTGGATTTGTGTGGTGCAACCCCTTATACATGGACACGTTTCCACCATTACGTTTCCTTGAAATTAGGTACCTGGTGAATTCGTAGCGAAATCCACTGCGCATACTTCCCGCTGTGAGTACGTTAAACTCAGCGCCATTAACCCCGTGGCCGGGAAGATACTGTTCCGGGTCCCTGCTCCTGCTTGCTTTGGGGCCTCGGTACAGTATATTCCAGGGCTGCGGGTGCTAATAGCACTGAGTTTGACATACTTGCAGCGGGATGACAATCCCCCTGTGAGTATGTCAGCCCATTGAAATGAATGGGATTTCGCTGTGAATTCGCAGCAAGAAATCCGCTGCGGATATGTTCTGTGTGTTTGTACACAAAGAGTAAATATTTATAGTTTGTGCCTCTGTCAATATGACCAAGGCACAATCCAGTCCACTATTTAGGTCCATTACGATAGAATTTAACAGTTTAGATGATAATTTTTAAAACCTCTCTTCCATTACTTAAAAATACTGTATTTTTTCCCCTGCCAGATGCATGAATCATAGAGCAGCAGAGTCCTTCAGAAAAAGTGTATTTGTTTTCCAAATGCAACATAATGTTCACATATTATAGGATCCCTGGGATGCTGCACCATGGGGAAATTACCACTCACAAAACAACTTTGCAGATAATGTGTCATATCATCTATGTGCAACATCAAATTGGCACAGAAGGGCACAGAGGATGGGAAAAAAAAGACAAACAGAACTGGAGGATGCTAGGTATAACAGGTAGGCACACAGAGACAATGCATTAAAAGTTTGAGTAAAACAAAACTATATAATGATCTCATGCTGAAACAGAGGAAAAAATGTCTCGCCTACACCTGCATAATAGCAGACACCCATTTCTATTATTGTATCCGCTGCATTCAATTGCTTCCCATAGCAATATGATTTTATCATAGTTTATGTCGCTGCAAATGTTGTAAATGATAATAATTATTTTGCTATATAAACGTGGGGTGCAACCCATTATACATTGATACATTTCCACCGCTACTTTTCCTTGAAATTTGTTAAAGTGTAGCTGGAATTTCAATAGGTTTTTTAAAACCTGCATGTTTAACCCTTCAGGGTGGTGACAAGGTCATGAAAAAAAAAATCTTTATTGAAATGCCATAGAGGCCACACTATAATTATACCACTTAAAAGCACATAATAAACTCATCGCTGGTCCCAATAAGCTCCAGTGATCTTATTGGGACCAGTGATGAGTTTATTATGTGCTTTAAGTGGTTTAATTGTAGTGTGGTCTCTATGGCATTTCAATAAAGATTTTATTTCTCATTTATAATTGAGGTGCAGCCTGAGTATACTTGCTTATCTTCTATTGACCAATACTTGGGGGCTAGCACTTAGG
>NW_027209669.1:0-13435 GCF_027789765.1 Dendropsophus ebraccatus | reverse complement strand
TCTGTTTCTTTCTGTTTAACTGACTGCAATTGCAATGCATTCAAATGGGAAGACAGACGTCCATGCACACAATGCATTGATAATGGACGTTTTTACAGCGGAGATGTCAAAATAATGAACATCATCATTATTTTCAGACGTCTTTTGCAAACAGCGAAAAGACATTGTTCACACACATTTTTTCTTTTGTCACCGTTCTTCCTCCGTTTTTACTTTTACATTCAATGGACTTTTCAATTAAGTCACACCAAAGGGGCTGCTAAATGACGTCCGTTTTTTTAACGGAGTTTGAAAAAACGTTCTGTGAACATAGCCTTATAATGTGAGCCAGATTATAATACCATAGTTTTGGTAGGGTAATTCCTCTTTGCCTTTTTCAGTTTAAACTTATAGAGTTTGCATGTTCTTCTCATGTTTGCATGGGCTTTCTATTTCCTATATGCAAGAAAACATAGTAGAAAGGGGTTATCCAGCGAAAATATTTTTCTTGAAAATCAACTGGTGTCAGAAAGTTGTATAAATTTGTAATTTTCTTCTATTTAAAATCTCAAGTCTTCCCATACTTATTAGTTGCTGTATGTCATGCAGGAAATGTTTTGTTTTCATTTACACTGTGCTCTCTGATGACATCTGCTGACAGCTGTCTGTGGATGGATACCTTGCTTAGGTGGTTTCCTTAATTGGAGACATTCCTTGGCTTGGTTGTTCCTTCCCGGAGGAAGGTCTGGCTAGTTCACTGACGTCGAGACATGTGATGGTGTCTCTGCAGTGTTCTTTTGCATATTTGATTTCCCAGGGGGCAATGTTCTAGAACAGTGCTTCTCAATTCCAGTCTTCAGGCCTCACCAACAGGTCATGTTTTGAGGATTTCCTATACAAAGGACACCTGTGATAATACCTGATGCACGGAGTATAATTATATCACCTGTGCAATACTAAGGAGATCCACAAAACATGACCTGTTGGTGAGGCCTGGAATTGAGAAGCACTGTTCTAGAATGCACTGACGTTGAGACACGTGATGGTATCTCTGCGGTGTTTTGGTTGATCTCCCTGTGGTCAACCAGCGTCCTTTTGCATGCCCTTACTAGTCATTGCTCTCACTAGCCAGAAACCTACTCCACACTGATGAGGGGCAAAAAACCCAAAACAGCTGTCTGTGGATGGATACTTGCTTAGGTGGTTTCCTTAATTGGAGACATTTCTTGCTTGGTTGTTCCTTCCCGGAGGAAGGTCTGGCTAGTTCACTGACGTCGAGATATGTGATGGTGTCTCTGCAGTGTTCTTTTGCATATTTGACATCTCTGGCTGAGACAGGAACTCTGTCTCGGTTTTGTATGAATCCCATAGAAAACCTCTCCTGCTCTGGACAGTTCCTGTCTCGGCCAGAGGTGGCAGCAGAGAGCACTGTGTCAGACTGAAAATAAACATTCCCTTCATGACATACAGCAGCTAATAAGTATGGGAAGACAAGATTTTTAATAGAAGTAAATTACAAATCTATATAACTTTCTGACACCAGTTTATTTGAAAGAAAGGGATTTTTGCTGGACAACCCCTTTAATTTTTATGTTACATTGAAAAACCAATGGGTACGGGGACTGATGTGGGTACTGACAATCTCTGTACAGTATACAGTAGCATATGTGGAAAATGTTGACACTATATAAAATAATATTAAAATAATATTATTATTATTATTATTATTATTATTATTATTATTATTATTATTATATTCCATGCTCCACAGTTTATTCAAATATATTGCATAAGCTCGGTTGTAAAAAATTGCTGTCTTAATGTTTTACCAAACAGAAGAGCAGGGCCATTTCTGCCATGAGGGGAAATTAGTTTATTGCTCAGGTGGAATTTTGCAGGGGCAGCATGCTTTAGATATCACTATACCTGGAAGGCCCCAGAAAGTAAAATAGGAGCCGAAACGCAATGCATGTATATTTTTTAGTAATTAATTTCTAGTGGTTTTCATCATTTGAATGCTGTATCAACCTATTCACACTATATGATAGCGGTTCTGTTTTTGATATGTCTTTTGTATATTCTTGCGCTGGTTGCGTCCTTAGGCTGGAGGAATCTGTTCGTGGGCCAGGTCCAGGTTTACAAAGTCTTGCGTATATTCTTGGAGAGGCAAAAAGATTAAAGGGGCTATCCAGCGCTACAAAACATGGCCACTTTCCCCCTACTTTTGTCTCCAGTTGGGTGGGGTTTTGAAACTCAGTTCCATTGCAGTAAATGGAGCTTAATTGCAAACTGCACCTGAAATGGAGACAACAGTAGGGGAAAAGTGGCCATGTTTTTGTAGCGCTGGATAACCCCTTTAAAGAACACAGTGATTTATGTTGGAGCTGGATTGTGTTTGCACTTATTACTATAAGCTGCAGGTTTGCTGCATACATGTCTAATGGTGCGTTTACACAGGAAGATTTATCTGACAGATTTTTTAAGCCAAAGGCAGGAACAGACCATAAACACGGAACGGGTCATAAAGAAAAGACTGAGATTTCTCTTCTTTTCAAATCCATCCTGGCTTTGGCTTCCAAAATCTGTCAGATAAATCTGCCTGTGTAAACGCACCATGAGGGTGCATTTACACAGAAAAATTATCTGACAGATTATCTGCCAAAGATTTGAAGCCAAAGCCAGGAATCTTAGGCTTTCCTTTATGACCAGATCTCTGTTTATAGTCTGTTTCTGGCTTTGGCTTCAAATCTTCGGCAGATACTGTAATCTGTCAGATAATCTATGTGTAAATGGACCCTTACTTATCATTTTTAATTGGCTTCGGAAGAAGGGGTGATAGGGCAGTCTGGGCATTGCGGAAGGGAGGGAGATGCCATTTCAGGTTTTGCCTTAAATAGAAAAAAATAATCTACAAATTGGACCTGGAGAAGAGGACCATTTTATTGGATATATCAGACTTTTTAAAGCTAATGATTTTTTTTTCTGCTGATATTTAGTGAAAACAGGTCAGCTCATTTTCTTATTTCTTGCCTTATTTTATAAATAATTGGGACAAAATTGCTGTGACATATTTTATGGTTATCCCTATTAAGGTCAATGTTAAGACTTTTTATTGCATATTGCGCTATATGCACATTTAGGCCATGTTTACACAACATATGTTTTATATAAATCATGGCAGTTGTTGCAATTTGCAACAAAGGCCGTGATTTATACAAAACATACATTGTATGATCATAAATAGAATCCCTGCGGAGTGTATACACATAGTACACATAAAGGCTCTGTTCACACAACGTCACAAATAAAGAAAAGGCGGCCGATTTTCATATTTTAAAAACGTCCGTTTTTGCCGCAATTTAACTGACTGCAATGGCAATGCATTGAAGTCAATGGGAAGACAGACGTCCAATGCGCACAGTGTATTGAATAATGGACGTTTTTGCCACGGACGTCAAAATAATGAACATGATTTTATTTTCGGAAGTCTTTTGCAAACAGAGGACATTTTTTATTAGTAGTTCACACGCAGTTTTCCTTTTTTCACCGTTCTTTCTCCGTCTTTACTAATAAATTTGATGGACTTGTCAACTAAGACACACTCAAAGTCCAATTAGTAATCACAAACTTAAATAATGTACAAACATCAGTCATTGCACTATGGACCAGGCTGCTAAATGACGTCCGTTATTTTAGACTCAAACGGAGCTGAAAAAAAACGTCGTGTGAACATAGCCAAACACTGTAAAGTTGTTTTAGGCTATATTTATACACCATTGTTTTGCGGCCCTCTTTTGGATGACTGTCACTTACTAGCTAAATATTTCTGTCTATTGATAATTACACACAAAAAATTATGATCATGATCTTTATTTGTGGTCCCTTATTTAAAAAAAAAACAGACATTATTTGGTGGTAAAATAGTGATCTTCAAAAGGATAGCCGAAATTTGAACTTTGTGTGAACATAGGTCTAAGCTCTAGTAAGCTCTCAGTGTTCTGAATGTACAGCTTACACTGCTTAGTCCTCGATGATGTTGTTGCATCTGAGGGTATGCTATATAGATGTTTAGGAGAAAGATCTCCCCTTATGTGTGCTGACTATATAGGAGAGACATCATTGGAGCTAATCTTCTATAAGATAGGAAAGATGCAGCAGTGGGGATGGGGAAGTAAATATGCTATCTTTTATTTTATACTGAACAGAAGCTTATACAAACATGGTGTTAAAAATTTACTGTATAGTGGTGGTTCCAGTGAATAACAGCTCCAGTATTGTTGGAAGCATACTGCCACTCTGGTCCTAGGCTCCTTTATGGTCTGAGTTAGAACTTGGGACTTGGCCCGGTCAGCCATTCAACAGCAGACAGGACCCCTATGATCCCTAGAATGGAGGATGCAATCATCTGACCATTCTTAGGGTGGGGTTCCCAGAAGTTGGCTTCCCATAGATCTGTTTGGGATCTCCTATCCTCCTATCCTATTTTTTCCAAATGTAAAATAATGCACTTGGGGAGGAGGAATCTTCTGTCCGAATATCGTATTGGCAGTTCTGTGTTAGCAAAGACTTTAGAAGAGAAGGATTTAGAGGCAGTGATTTCTGACAGCCTTAAAATGAGTCACCAGTTCAGCCAGGCGGTAGGGAAAGCAAATAGTATTAGAGATTGTGATCCCTCTGTATAAAACTCTAGTGAGACTACATCTGGAATACTGCGCCCAGTTCTGGAGACCTCCCCTACAAAAAGATATTTATAAAATAGAACGGATCCAAAGACGGGCTACGAAAATGGTGGAGGGTGTCAGGCATTAACCATATCAGGAAAGACTTAAGGATTTGAATCTGTATAGGTGAGAAGGGAAAGGGGGAACATGATTGAAACCTAAAAGGACTGTATGTTAAGGCCGAAATAAGGTTCAGGAGGGAAGTGTTTTTAGTAAAAAAAAAAACTGAACTCATGAACAAGAGGACACAGTGAGGGGTTAGTTGGGGGAAAGATCAGAAGCAACGTGAGCAAATATTATTTTACTGAAAGAGTAGTAGATACTTGGAACAAACTTAAAGCAGCTGGGCTTGGTAAATCTACAATAGCAGAATATAAAGTAATCCTAAGTTAATAAGAAGGGAAATACTAGAACCTTCTATATTTCTACTCCTTTACAGATTGTATGTATGTTACAGTAACGACCAAGCATAAGTGCCTCTTTCAAGTTAAGTCTATGTTCAATTCAGTTTCACTTCATCATCTCAAACATGTAGAAAGTTAACAAAATCACCCAAACCCACCTTTGCCCCTCTTAACACGCTAAGCAATAATATTTTACAACTTCCCACAAAATCCCTGGGGGGGGGGGGGGGGTAATAAAAATAAATAAAATAAAAGTAAAAAAAAAAAAAAAATTGTACAGACTTTTAATAAAATTGTTTAGGACAAAACTTTAGACCTCTTGTTATTCCTCATGTGACATTTTGGCAGTTGACCAAATTAGTAAATTTGACAGCTTTATAAGCTTAGGAAAAAGGGAAGGTACACTGTACTCATTAACACTCTGGGGAAACTGATAATTATTTTAATTGAAGCAAAATGAGTTACTGTATGTACCACCCAATGCACAGTTCATTAATCCATAATAAATAATAAGTTAGAGGAGCCATTAACTTTCTGTATATAAGGAAAACAGTGGTGATTCAGAAATAACATTTAGAAGGATCAAATGTATATATTTGTAATTAGTCTTGCACTCAGAATAACTAAATTGCCTTTTAGCTTAACTGTAGGCTGAACATATAAAATGAGTTTCCTATTTTGTGTTAATAAAGCTTAATTATTGAATAAATTAAAATGTTACACCTTCCTAATGTACTATTACCATTTTGGTTTCAGTGAGTACAGTATTATTGCTTTATCCAGAGACATCAATCCATCTTGTCGGAGTTCAGATTTAGTCAGAGTTTAACTGCATTGGGGGTTCCCTTGCATTGCCTCAATAACTGGGTCCATACTGAATAAACAATTACAGCTTCCTGTGTTATCAAATTCAGTAGGCTCCACTGGGCACCCATTGTGTTCTGCATGAAAAATATTTGCCTGCTCAAATGATAGAAAATGCAAAAAGTGTTCTGAATGCCTGAGAAAGTCCTAAATGACAGTCAGGTCTCCAAGGACTTGATCAGCCTTTGAAAGCAGCCCTAGTTTTTTCAGACTATACCAATCAATAACTGATCTATTAGGCTCTGTATCTGCTGAAGTTACTGTAATGTGTTCTCCTCTGCTCATTAATCAAACTTAGCTAGAAAAGGAGACAATAAAGAGCAGCGGTTCAGCAGATATCAGCTGTTCTCCCAGACATCAAAACTTTTTAAAACTTAGGATTAAAGTGTACAGTACCCGTCAGCAGGGATATCGGTGGCAATTTTGTCTGTTCATCTGGAAGTTCGAGTCTCCATAGGTACAAAAGACTATAATGAGATCATAATGCGTGTGACCCCCATTCTGATCTAATAGGGCTCGCACGCATTATGGTCTCAAGCCCGAACTGACACTTAAATGGAATTTGCTACTGCTCTGGAAGCAGCCGCCCTGACAGGTATAGTTTTACATTTACTAAGACCAGTGTTTTATATGTTAGTCTTAAAGGGTAGTGCGGCGCTAAGAAATTATTCACAGAATAACACACTTTCCAAAGTTATACAACTTTGTAATGTATGTTATGTTCTGTGAATCGCCCCCTTCCCATGTCTCACTACCCCCGCACGTGTACCCCGAAGTGTGGTGCATTATACATTACCTGATCCGTGTCGCACATGTCCGCCATCTGTGTCTGGATCTTCGGACGGACAGCCGACCGCTACGACCGTCCCTAGTGCCCGGCCGCCTTCTGCATCATCATCAGCTTCTCAGCTGCGATTGGCTGAGCATAACTTTGGCTCAGCCAATCGCGGGCTGAGCACAGTTATGACGCGGCACAGGGGGGCTGGCCATCCCAAAGATGAAGTCCTGGCACAAGATGGCGGACATGCGCGACACGGATCAGGTAATGTATAATGCACCACACTTCCGTGTACACGTGCGGGTGGGACACGGGAAGGGGGTGATTCACAGACATAACATACATTACAAAGTTGTATAACTTTGTAATGTGTGTTATTCTGTGAATAATTGTATACCACCGCACTACCCATTTAAAGGTAAAATCTAGAGATGAGCGAACCGGGTTTCGGGTTAAAGTCCATCCGAACCTGAACGCTCGGGCATTTGATTAGCGGTGGCTGCTGAACTTGTATAAAGCTCTAAGGTTGTCTGGAAAACATGCATACAGCCAATTACTATATCCATGTTTTCCACATAGTTCCATCCATGTTATCCAACTTCAGCAGCCACCGCTAATCAATGCCAAAACTTTGGGTTCGGATGGACTCGAGCATGCTTCGAGGTTCGCTCATCTCTAGTAAACTCGCAGCAGGTTCGTACATAAGAACCTGCTATGCACCTATTGCAGCAGAGCTGCTCATTCTGGCACCGGTCTTATGTTCTCTGTGGTGCCATTTAGAAGGAGTTTGTTCAGAAAAAAAATATACTAATGCCGTTGTTGCATTGGAGGCAATCTTGGACTCCTTAGTGCAACTTCCTGCATGGCCTCCTCCTCAGACGTCCACACCTGCTTCTATTCAGCTAGTGTATGCCCATCATATTTCACCCTATACAATGTAGCGCCTACTTATGGGCTATGAATGGCACAGGACATGAAATATTCTAGGCCCGGTACAGGCACAGAACTCTATTTAAATAATATGACATAAAGTAATTACACTCCATAAATATTTCCGCTTTGTAAACCGAATGCTGTATCTGGTGTGTGACAGCAAAAATAACTCACTAGATTAACCTATTGACACTACAATACAGTAACATAGTGTGCATCAGTTTATGTGTCACAGATAACATTTATGAGTTATGACCTTTTAAGTCTCTTTTATAGAAATGCAAAGCTGATAGGAGCCAACACACCCACCTAGCAAATATCACAGATCCTCTGTGTCATTCTGAAAAGTTAATCCCAATAGAATGAAAAATATGTTTACACATATTTGGCAAAAGTACAAATAAAAATAAATTTATTCCTAGTAATTTTATAGGTTACTTTACAATATTTTATTATTGAGCTTTCATTCACATAAGAGCAGTTTCAATAAACAGGATATCTAAAAAAAAATAACATTAATGTAGCCCAAATTCTCAGTAATTAGTAATAATACTCATGATAATGATCCTTACTATTGTAGCACTAACATTTCCCCAAAATTTTATAATTTGCAGGGTAAATAATCAAACAGAACAAGACATTGTATAGTATACAATTGAACAAGAAGCATTTTTGCGTCCATTTGCCTTGGATGCAAAAGCCTACAATCAATCATTAGTAATGTTTTCACCACCAGGACCTCTAGGACCTGCAACTCAGTCTAAGGGTAAGTTCACACTGAGGAATCCGGTGGATCACCCGCTGTTGCTCGCCCTGCTCGTGCGCATCTCCACCCACGCTATAGACTCAATTTTATGGTCGGGCAGATTCCGCAGTTCGCCAAAAGAATTGACAATTCTTTCGATGGAACTCAGAATTCGCCCGACATAGTATGGAGTCCATGGCATAGGCGGAGATACAGGGCCTAACAACAGAATCCGCTGCGGGTGATCCGCCTGGATTCCTCAGTGTGAATGAAGTAAATATGGTTGAGTGTGGTTGAGTATCACACTAATAGATCCAAATGCAAAAAAAATGTTGTGGTTATCTGCCAACCATCAACAGTAATAATACATTTTGGATATTGTCTGATCTTTTTACTTTGTTGTATATAGATCACAGTTTGTACACTTGTTTTTCTTTTGTATAGGGATATCTGTTTTTGGCACAAGGTGTATTTGTTTTATCCCTTGCACTTATTGTAGAGAAGAGACCGGCAATGTGGTTGGGGCCACCCTGCTAAGGAGGTGATCACCCCAAAAGGTAGTGTACCTGTATACAGCACTCCCACCTTTCCTTCCCTTCTTATATCTTTCTGTCCTTCTCTCATAATTGCCTGGGGTATAACTATCACAATATTTTTCGTATATTAGTCACTTTTAGAACCTCTTTGATATTTTAACGTGATATTAAAATTTAAGTTTTAAGCCTTATTTAGTCTTTGCTCCTCAGTAAATATGAGTATCACACACTGCCAGATTCCCATGATTTTACTTCTGCAGAGTGCCGTAGTACAAGGATTTTGTGCTCATTTTGTTCTGCTGATTTACATGGGTTCTAGACACTGAATCACCACTGACCAAACATCAATGGACTATTTTAAGGACAGAAATAATTTTTTTATTTTTTTTTAAGAAGTATACCCAGCTGATATTATATTAGGATTATATTGATGTTGTTGATGAATATAACAGTATTTGATACAATGACTATTTGGCAAGGTTTCACACCTACAATTAATGGGAAGGTCTGTACACTTCACCTGTGAGAGACAGAATCTATATTTAAAAAAATCCAGAAAACTGTATTTTATTTTATTGTATGAAATAAGAATGTGATCACCTACCAACTGGCAAGAATTCTGTCTCTCACAGACCTGACAATTTTCTTCAAGAAGCTCCTCCTACTCTGCACTCATTATTTGTATTAATTGCACCTTTTTGAACTTGTTACATGAAAAAAAAAAAGAAAGAAAACTGTCCACAACTCAGTCACACTCCAACCTCTCCACCATAGCCAAGACCAAAGAGCTATCTATGGACACCAGGCAATTGTACACCTGTACAATAGGTAACATACTGAGGAGGCTGACAAAAAGATGACTTTCATCTTACTCGGTCTGGGGAGCAGAGCTGGAACCAACAGAACTGGAACCACAGTCTTAAAGATTCCAATTAGTAATACACAACACTTTCACGGATAAAAATCCTGCAAAGTAGGCCGGGTCCCCTTGATCACGTAGGGACCTGTCCAGGTCCATTTGAAGTTTCTTAATGAACACTGGATTTTTAAAGAAGGCATGGGAGAAAGTCATGTGGTCATATGAGACCAAAATAGAACTTTTTGTTATCAACTCCACTTGCTGTATTGAAGGAAAAAGAAGGATGAATACAACCCCAGAAACAGTCCCAACCGTGAAGCATGGAGTGGAAACATCATCTTTTGTTTTTCTGCAAAGGGACAGGACAACTGTACCATATTAAAGGGAGGATATATGGGGCCATGTATCACTAGATTAACCTCACATTTAATCTCTGTTTTCTTATTCTCTTGTCTTTCCTTTTACTCTAGATGGGTTCTGCATCTCTGGTACAATCACATGCTGAACTGGACCCCTGACCATTTTAAATATACTTCCTTGATATGTTAACCCTTTACTAGCTATTAGTCTTTCCTTTAACCCCTTCCCTCCTGGGCATATTTTCATGTTTTCGTTTTTTCCTCCTTGGGTTTAATAGGCCATAGCACATGCATTTTTTCACCTACAGACCCACATGAGCCCTTATTTTTTGTGTAACTAATTTTACTTTTCAATCAAAGACTTAATTTTTGCATAAAATATATTGTGAAACCAGAAAAAAATTATATGCACAGTCAAATTGAAAATAAAATGCAATATTTTTTATTTAGGGGGGGGGGGGGGGGGTTGTGTTTACGCCATGCGCCATATGGTAAATATGACTTATTATGCATGTTTCTCCAGTTATTATGATTACAACAATATGTAACTTGTATAACTTTTACATTATTTGATGGCTTGTAAAAATTAAAACCTTTTAAAAAACTAATGTTCTTTAAAATCGCTCTATTCCCATGCTTATAGCACTTTTTTCCTTTAGTCTATGGGGCTGTGTGAGGTGTCATTTTTTGCGCCATAATGTGTACTTTCTATTGGTACCTTACTTGCATATATATGTGACCTTTTGATTGCTTTTTATCACAATTTTTCTGAATTTGATGCGGCCAAAAATGCGCAATATTGCACTTTGGGATTTTTTTGCGCTTACAACACCGTTTACCGTGTGAGATCAGGAATATGATAAATTAATATTTCGGGCAATTACACACACGGCAATGTCAAATATGTTTGTTTATTTATTTTTTTTATTTATAAAATGGGAAAAGGGGGGAGATTTTACTTTTATTAGGGGAGGGGATTTTTTATTATTAAAAACACTTTTTTTTCACTAACAGTAATAAGAAGCCCCCTGGGGGACTTCTATATACACAGCACGGATCTCCCCGGCCAGCTCAGTACACTGGATCTCCCCTTCGCAATCGCATCGTGGGGGGGGATCCGCCACTAGGCACCAGGGACAGGGGGACACAAGACAGTTAGAGGTAGCTGTCATGTTAGACAACTGCATCTAACTGTCCTAATTAGCTGCAGTCCCGTGCTGCAGTAAGCAGCCGGGATCGCGGCAGTTCAGAGCCCCTCTTTGAACCTTCCCCCCCAGGATGTGCCGGTATGTCCTGTGGAGGAAGGGGTTGAGCATGCTATTGCATTTCTTGTGTCTAGCTCTCTGCCTTTTTATAATTCTGGTTACCTTACATTGGCTTATGGTACATTGACCTCACTACCTGGATTCTGGTTTTATACTGCACTGCTTGTCTTATTTGACTATCCCTTCCATGTTTGTTTGCCTCTTCTTTGTTTTCTGTTTCCAATTGTCACAGCTGAGAGAAGGTTTTTTGTGACTGGACTGTTCGATACAAGTAGGCAGGGACAGTGGGCAGGGACACTATCACTATCTGTGTCTACCCTTTCCCATCCCTGTGCCAACTCTAACTGTGTTTGTAACAGTATTGTTGGGCTCTATACAAAGTAAATCTATAGTATATCTATAAATTACAAAGCTCAATTGATTGCCCTAAAAATATGCCCTCAAATAGCTCTATACATGGAAAATTGAAAGGCAAGAAGAGAAAAATGAAAAAGCAAATATTGAACATTGGCTGCTTCCAAAAAGCCAAAATAGGCTGCAATTTTGTAATCACAGAAAAAGTAACAACAAAACAGTGACTTAACAAACAAACAACAACAAAAAAAAACAGCAAAAAGGCTTTATTGGTGGTACTGTATGAACGTATGTGTATGTGCACACAGGAATAAATATCTAACATTGCATAAAAATCAGGTTTGATACTTTATTTTTCTATCATTTTCTTGAAATACAATATCTGCCTCTTGCCATCCCCTCTATTTTGCACCTGTTTCTAATCTTGTAAAGTACATCATACCGGATACATTCGGAATCTAATGTGGTAATTTACTAAACTACAGAGATGTATCAGGACAGCTTTGAAACTGTAGGAAAATGCTTCTGCCTCAGTTTGAAGAGTGAGATGTGAGCTGTAAAATGTTACATTTGCTTAATTTTAGCTCCTCTGCGTTCCTACTTTCTCTCAGCAGGACCCGGTATCGTCAAGGTCAGTTTTCAATTAAATCTCCAGAAGCAATGGTGTTCAAGATTGTTCTACCTGTACATTTCTGAAATGTAATTTCTAATGGAATGAGATGGAGATATTTTTTTTTTATTTTATTTCTCATTTAACCTTTAAAACATTTCCCTTTGTTCTGTATTTTTTTTCCATCCATACATAATTTGTGGGATCACATTTGACCCGATTTCTACATTTCTCTTAGCATGTCCGTTGCGGTGATTAAGTCTATAAACATTCAACGTGGTAATTCATTTAGGTCCTAATTTTAATCCTTTTAAGTCACAAAGTTCAGCAAGAAAAATTGCTATATTTTTTTAATACATTGCATAAATTAAATATGTGCAAAACTACAATTTATAATAAAAACATAAATTATACTA
Organism: Dendropsophus ebraccatus; assembly: GCF_027789765.1. NCBI lineage: Eukaryota > Metazoa > Chordata > Amphibia > Anura > Hylidae > Dendropsophus > Dendropsophus ebraccatus. The sequence goes on along the minus strand of NW_027209669.1, from coordinate 612 downwards.
AATTGGTGTTCGTCTAAATAGCGAATGTCAAATTTCTGTGAAATGTGAAGTTAAACTTAAGGCCTTTGTTCCCTTAAGGTGAGGTCATTAACAAAGCTTTTATCAAGACAAAAAATTGCTAAGCGTGTTTAAAATTTCATAAAATTTAAGTGTGACTCTATTTAATTATTACTCTTTTTTCTCTGCCTCACTATAATGTACAAATGGACTACATATTTCTTAAGAGTCACTGTCATTAAATACAATACAACAGATACAATAAAAAAATAGAGCTTATCACACAGGGGTATCACCAAAATAAAACTTCACTTTTATTATTAGGCTAATAAGTTAAAAATATCCACAAACACTAACATTGACATAATCCTTAATATTGGGTGATGACAGGATCCAACAATACTGACCGTACAGGACCGCAAAAAAGATTTCGACCCAAATTCTTTACTGCTGGTACAGAAAGAATAAACAAATCAACAAAACCCCTATCCAATGTGTTTCCCTGTGGGTTTTAAACATGGTTCATCTAGTGGGTTTTAAACATGGTTCATCAGGGGGTTAAAAGTCACACTTTGATGCAAAGTTGATGCAAACCTCCCTGGCATTTGTAAACCA
>NW_027209668.1:0-7500 GCF_027789765.1 Dendropsophus ebraccatus | reverse complement strand
GGGGGGGGGGGGGGGGGGGGGGGGGGGGGGGGGGGGGGGGGGGGGGGGGGGGGGGGGGGGGAGGGGGGGGGGGGTGGGGGGGGGGGGGGGGGGGGGGGGGGGGGGGGGGGGGGGGGGGGGGGGGGGGGGGGGGGGGGGGGGGGGTGGGGGGGGGGGGGAGGGGGGGGGGGGGGGGGGGGGGGGGGGGGGGGGGGGGGGGGGGGGGGGGGGGGGGGGGGGGGGGGGGGGGGGGGGGGGGGGGGGGGGGGGGGGGGGGGGGGGGGGGGGGGGGGGGGGGGGGGGGGGGGGGGGGGGGGGGGGGGGGGGGGGGGGGGGGGGGGGGGGGGGGGGGGGGGGGGGGGGGGGGGGGGGGGGGGGGGGGGGGGGGGGGGGGGGGGGGGGGGGGGGGGGGGGGGGGGGGGGGGTGGGGGGGGGGGGGGGGGGGGGGGGGGGGGGGGGGGGGGGGGGGGGGGGGGGGGGGGGGGGGGGGGGGGGGGGGGGGGGGGGGGGGGGGGGGGGGGGGGGGGGGGGGGGGGGGGGGGGGGGGGGGGGGGGGGGGGGGGGGGGGGGGGGGGGGGGGGGGGGGGGGGGGGGGTGGGGGGGGGGGGGGGGGGGGGGGGGGGGGGGGGGGGGGGGGGGGGGGGGGGGGGGGGGGGGGGGGGGGGGGGGGGGGGGGGGGGGGGGGGGGGGGGGGGGGGGGTGGGGGGGGGGGGGGGGGGGGGGGGGGGGGGGGGGGGGGGGGGGGGGGGGGGGGGGGGGGGGGGGGGGGGGGGGGGGGGGGGGTGGGGGGGGGGGGGGGGGGGGGGGGGGGGGGGGGGGGGGGGGGGGGGGGGGGGGGGGGGGGGGGGGGGGGGGGGGGGGGGGGGGGGGGGGGGGGGGGGGGGGGGGGGGGGGGGGGGGGGGGGGGGGGGGGGGGGGGGGGGGGGGGGTGGGGGGGGGGGGGGGGGGGGGGGGGGGGGGGGGGGGGGGGGGGGGGGGGGGGGGGGGGGGGGGGGGGGGGGGGGGGGGGGGGGGGGGGGGGGGGGGGGGGGGGGGGGGGGGGGGGGGGGGGGGGGGGGGGGGGGGGGGGGGGTGGGGGGGGGGGGGGGGGGGGGGGGGGGGGGGGGGGGGGGGGGGGGGGGGGGGGGTGGGGGGGGGGGGGGGGGGGGGGGGGGGGGGGGGGGGGGGGGGGGGGGGGGGGGGGGGGGGGGGGGGGGGGGGGGGGGGGGGGGGGGGGGGGGGGGGGGGGGGGGGGGGGGGGGGGGGGGGGGGGGGGGGGGGGGGGGGGGGGGGGGGGGGGGGGGGGGGGGGGGGGGGGGGGGGGGGGGGGGGGGGGGGGGGGGGGGGGGGGGGGGGGGGGGGGGGGGGGTGGGGGGGGGGGGGGGGGGGGGGGGGGGGGGGGGGGGGGGGGGGGGGTGGGGGGGGGGGGGGGGGGGGGGGGGGGGGGGGGGGGGGGGGGGGGGGGGGGTGGGGGGGGGGGGGGGGGGGGGGGGGGGGGGGGGGGGGGGGGGGGGGGGGGGGGGGGGGGGGGGGGGGGGGGGGGGGGGGGGGGGGGGGGGGGGGGGGGGGGGGGGGGGGGGGGGGGGGGGGGGGGGGGGGGGGGGGGGGGGGGGGGGGGGGGGGGGGGGGGGGGGGGGGGGGGGGGGGGGGGGGGGGGGGGGGGGGGGGGGGGGGGGGGGGGGGGGGGGGGGGGGGGGGGGGGGGGGGGGGGGGGGGGGGGGGGGGGGGGGGGGGGGGGGGGGGGGGTGGGGGGGGGGGGGGGGGGGGGGGGGGGGGGGGGGGGGGGGGGGGGGGGGGGGGGGGGGGGGGGGGGGGGGGGGGGGGGGGGGGGGGGGGGGGGGGGGGGGGGGGGGGGGGGGGGGGGGGGGGGGGGGGGGGGGGGGGGGGGGGGGGGGGGGGGGGGGGGGGGGGGGGGGGGGGGGGGGGGGGGGGGGGGGGGGGGGGGGGGGGGGGGGGGGGGGGGGGGGGGGGGGGGGGGGGGGGGGGGGGGGGGGGGGGGGGGGGGGGGGGGGGGGGGGGGGGGGGGGGGGGGGGGGGGGGGGGGGGGGGGGGGGGGGGGGGGGGGGGGGGGGGGGGGGGGGGGGGGGGGGGGGGGGGGGGGGGGGGGGGGGGGGGGGGGGGGGGGGGGGGGGGGGGGGGGGGGGGGGGGGGGGGGGGGGGGGGGGGGGGGGGGGGGGGGGGGGGGGGGGGGGGGGGGGGGGGGGGGGGGGGGGGGGGGGGGGGGGGGGGGGGGGGGGGGGGGGGGGGGGGGGGGGGGGGGGGGGGGGGGGGGGGGGGGGGGGGGGGGGGGGGGGGGGGGGGGGGGGGGGGGGTGGGGGGGGGGGGGGGGGGGGGGGGGGGGGGGGGGGGGGGGGGGGGGGGGGGGGGGGGGGGGGGGGGGGGGGGGGGGGGGGGGGGGGGGGGGGGGGGGGGGGGTGGGGGGGGGGGGGGGGGGGGGGGGGGGGGGGGGGGGGGGGGGGGGGGGGGGGGGGGGGGGGGGGGGGGGGGGGGGGGGGGGGGGGTGGGGGGGGGGGGGGGGGGGGGGGGGGGGGGGGGGGGGGGGGGGGGGGGGGGGGGGGGGGGGGGGGGGGGGGGGGGGGGGGGGGGGGGGGGGGGGGGGGGGGGGGGGGGGGGGGGGGGGGGGGGGGGGGGGGGGGGTGGGGGGGGGGGGGGGGGGGGGGGGGGGGGGGGGGGGGGGGGGGGGGGGGGGGGGGGGGGGGGGGGGGGGGGGGGGGGGGGGGGGGGGGGGGGGGGGGGGGGGGGGGGGGGGGGGGGGTGGGGGGGGGGGGGGGGGGGGGGGGGGGGGGGGGGGGGGGGGGGGGGGGGGGGGGGGGGGGGGGGGGGGGGGGGGGGGGGGGGGGGGGGGGGGGGGGGGGGGGGGGGGGGGGGGGGGGGGGGGGGGGGGGGGGGGGGGGGGGGGGGGGGGGGGGGGGGGGGGGGGGGGGGGGGGGGGGGGGGGGGGGGGGGGGGGGGGGGGGGGGGGGGGGGGGGGGGGGGGGGGGGGGGGGGGGGGGGGGGGGGGGGGGGGGGGGGGGGGGGGGGGGGGGGGGGGGGGGGGGGGGGGGGGGGGGGGGGGGGGGGGGGGGGGGGGGGGGGGGGGGGGGGGGGGGGGGGGGGGGGGGGGGGGGGGGGGGGGGGGGGGGGGGGGGGGGGGGGGGGGGGGGGGGGGGGGGGGGGGGGGGGGGGGGGGGGGGGGGGGGGGGGGGGGGGGGGGGGGGGGGGGGGGGGGGGGGGGGGGGGGGGGGGGGGGGGGGGGGGGGGGGGGGGGGGGGGGGGGGGGGGGGGGGGGGGGGGGGGGGGGGGGGGGGGGGGGGGGGGGGGGGGGGGGGGGGGGGGGGGGGGGGGGGGGGGGGGGGGGGGGGGGGGGGGGGGGGGGGGGGGGGGGGGGGGGGGGGGGGGGGGGGGGGGGGGGGGGGGGGGGGGGGGGGGGGGGGGGGGGGGGGGGGGGGGGGGGGGGGGGGGGGGGGGGGGGGGGGGGGGGGGGGGGGGGGGGGGGGGGGGGGGGGGGGGGGGGGGGGGGGGGGGGGGGGGGGGGGGGGGTGGGGGGGGGGGGGGGGGGGGGGGGGGGGGGGGGGGGGGGGGGGGGGGGGGGGGGGGGGGGGGGGGGGGGGGGGGGGGGGGGGGGGGGGGGGGGGGGGGGGGGGGGGGGGGGGGGGGGGGGGGGGGGGGGGGGGGGGGGGGGGGGGGGGGGGGGGGGGGGGGGGGGGGGGGGGGGGGGGGGGGGGGGGGGGGGGGGGGGGGGGGGGGGGGGGGGGGGGGGGGGGGGGGGGGGGGGGGGGGGGGGGGGGGGGGGGGGGGGGGGGGGGGGGGGGGGGGGGGGGGGGGGGGGGGGGGGGGGGGGGGGGGGGGGGGGGGGGGGGGGGGGGGGGGGGGGGGGGGGGGGGGGGGGGGGGGGGGGGGGGGGGGGGGGGGGGGGGGGGGGGGGGGGGGGGGGGGGGGGGGGGGGGGGGGGGGGGGGGGGGGGGGGGGGGGGGGGGGGGGGGGGGGGGGGGGGGGGGGGTGGGGGGGGGGGGGGGGGGGGGGGGGGGGGGGGGGGGGGGGGGGGGGGGGGGGGGGGGGGGGGGGGGGGGGGGGGGGGGGGGGGGGGGGGGGGGGGGGGGGGGGGGGGGGGGGGGGGGGGGGGGGGGGGGGGGGGGGGGGGGGGGGGGGGGGGGGGGGGGGGGGGGGGGGGGGGGGGGGGGGGGGGGGGGGGTGGGGGGGGGGGGGGGGGGGGGGGGGGGGGGGGGGGGGGGGGGGGGGGGGGGGGGGGGGGGGGGGGGGGGGGGGGGGGGGGGGGGGGGGGGGGGGGGGGGGGGGGGGGGGGGGGGGGGGGGGGGGGGGGGGGGGGGGGGGGGGGGGGGGGGGGGGGGGGGGGGGGGGGGGGGGGGGGGGGGGGGGGGGGGGGGGGGGGGGGGGGGGGGGGGGGGGGGGGGGGGGGGGGGGGGGGGGGGGGGGGGGGGGGGGGGGGGGGGGGGGGGGGGGGGGGGGGGGGGGGGGGGGGGGGGGGGGGGGGGGGGGGGGGGGGGGGGGGGGGGGGGGGGGGGGGGGGGTGGGGGGGGGGGGGGGGGGGGGGGGGGGGGGGGGGGGGGGGGGGGGGGGGGGGGGGGGGGGGGGGGGGGGGGGGGGGGGGGGGGGGGGGGGGGGGGGGGGGGGGGGGGGGGGGGGGGGGGGGGGGGGGGGGGGGGGGGGGGGGGGGGGGGGGGGGGGGGGGGGGGGGGGGGGGGGGGGGGGGGGGGGGGGGGGGGGGGGGGGGGGGGGGGGGGGGGGGGGGGGGGGGGGGGGGGGGGGGGGGGGGGGGGGGGGGGGGGGGGGGGGGGGGGGGGGGGGGGGGGGGGGGGGGGGGGGGGGGGGGGGGGGGGGGGGGGGGGGGGGGGGGGGGGGGGGGGGGGGGGGGGGGGGGGGGGGGGGGGGGGGGGGGGGGGGGGGGGGGGGGGGGGGGGGGGGGGGGGGGGGGGGGGGGGGGGGGGGGGGGGGGGGGGGGGGGGGGGGGGGGGGGGGGGGGGGGGGGGGGGGGGGGGGGGGGGGGGGGGGGGGGGGGGGGGGGGGGGGGGGGGGGGGGGGTGGGGGGGGGGGGGGGGGGGGGGGGGGGGGGGGGGGGGGGGGGGGGGGGGGGGGGGGGGGGGGGGGGGGGGGGGGGGGGGGGGGGGGGGGGGGGGGGGGGGGGGGGGGGGGGGGGGGGGGGGGGGGGGGGGGGGGGGGGGGGGGGGGGGGGGGGGGGGGGGGGGGGGGGGGGGGGGGGGGGGGGGGGGGGGGGGGGGGGGGGGGGGGGGGGGGGGGGGGGGGGGGGGGGGGGGGGGGGGGGGGGGGGGGGGGGGGGGGGGGGGGGGGGGGGGGGGGGGGGGGGGGGGGGGGGGGGGGGGGGGGGGGGGGGGGGGGGGGGGGGGGGGGGGGGGGGGGGGGGGGGGGGGGGGGGGGGGGGGGGGGGGGGGGGGGGGGGGGGGGGGGGGGGGGGGGGGGGGGGGGGGGGGGGGGGGGGGGGGGGGGGGGGGGGGGGGGGGGGGGGGGGGGGGGGGGGGGCGGGGGGGGGGGGGGGGGGGGGGGGGGGGGGGGGGGGGGGGGGGGGGGGGGGGGGGGGGGGGGGGGGGGGGGGGGGGGGGGGGGGGGGGGGGGGGGGGGGGGGGGGGGGGGGGGGGGGGGGGGGGGGGGGGGGGGGGGGGGGGGGGGGGGGGGGGGGGGGGGGGGGGGGGGGGGGGGGGGGGGGGGGGGGGGGGGGGGGGGGGGGGGGGGGGGGGGGGGGGGGTGGGGGGGGGGGGGGGGGGGGGGGGGGGGGGGGGGGGGGGGGGGGGGGGGGGGGGGGGGGGGGGGGGGGGGGGGTGGGGGGGGGGGGGGGGGGGGGGGGGGGGGGGGGGGGGGGGGGGGGGGGGGGGGGGGGGGGGGGGGGGGGGGGGGGGGGGGGGGGGGGGGGGGGGGGGGGGGGGGGGGGGGGGGGGGGGGGGGGGGGGGGGGGGGGGGGGGGGGGGGGGGGGGGGGGGGGGGGGGGGGGGGGGGGGGGGGGGGGGGGGGGGGGGGGGGGGGGGGGGGGGGGGGGGGGGGGGGGGGGGGGGGGGGGGGGGGGGGGGGGGGGGGGGGGGGGGGGGGGGGGGGGGGGGGGGGGGGGGGTGGGGGGGGGGGGGGGGGGGGGGGGGGGGGGGGGGGGGGGGGGGGGGGGGGGGGGGGGGGGGGGGGGGGGGGGGGGGGGGGGGGGGGGGGGGGGGGGGGGGGGGGGGGGGGGGGGGGGGGGGGGGGGGGGGGGGGGGGGGGGGGGGGGGGGGGGGGGGGGGGGGGGGGGGGGGGGGGGGGGGGGGGGGGGGGGGGGGGGGGGGGGGGGGGGGGGGGGGGGGTGGGGGGGGGGGGGGGGGGGGGGGGGGGGGGGGGGGGGGGGGGGGGGGGGGGGGGGGGGGGGGGGGGGGGGGGGGGGGGGGGGGGGGGGGTGGGGGGGGGGGGGGGGGGGGGGGGGGGGGGGGGGGGGGGGGGGGGGGGGGGGGGGGGGGGGGGGGGGGGGGGGGGGGGGGGGGGGGGGGGGGGGGGGGGGGGGGGGTGGGGGGGGGGGGGGGGGGGGGGGGGGGGGGGGGGGGGGGGGGGGGGGGGGGGGGGGGGGGGGGGGGGGGGGGGGGGGGGGGGGGGGGGGGGGGGGGGGGGGGGGGGGGGGGGGGGGGGGGGGGGGGGGGGGGGGGGGGGGGGGGGGGGGGGGGGGGGGGGGGGGGGGGGGGGGGGGGGGGGGGGGGGGGGGGGGGGGGGGGGGGGGGGGGGGGGGGGGGGGGGGGGGGGGGGGGGGGGGGGGGGGGGGGGGGGGGGGGGGGGGGGGGGGGTGGGGGGGGGGGGGGGGGGGGGTGGGGGGGGGGGGGGGGGGGGGGGGGGGGGGGGGGGGGGGGGGGGGGGGGGGGGGGGGGGGGGGGGGGGGGGGGGGGGGGGGGGGGGGGGGGGGGGGGGGGGGGGGGGGGGGGGGGGGGGGGGGGGGGGGGGGGGGGGGGGGGGGGGGGGGGGGGGGGGGGGGGGGGGGGGGGGTGGGGGGGGGGGGGGGGGGGTGGGGGGGGGGGGGGGGGGGGGGGGGGGGTGGGGGGGGGGGGGGGGGGGGGGGGGTGGGGGGGGGGGGGGGGGGGGGGGGGGGGGGGGGGGGGGGGGGGGGGGGGGGGGGGGGGGGGGGGGGGGGTGGGGGGGGGGGGGGGGGGGGGGGGGGGGGGGGGGGGGGGGGGGGGGGGGGGGGGGGGGGGGGGGGGGGGGGGGGGGGGGGGGGGGGGGGGGGGGGGGGGGGGGGGGGGGGGGGGGGGGGGGGGGGGGGGGGGGGGGGGGGGGGGGGGGGGGGGGGGGGGGGGGGGGGGGGGGGGGGGGGGGGGGGGGGGGGGGGGGGGGGGGGGGGGGTGGGGGGGGGGGGGGGGGGGGGGGGGGGGGGGGGGGGGGGGGGGGGGGGGGGGTGGGGGGGGGGGGGGGGGGGGGGGGGGGGGGGGGGGGGGGGGGGGGGGGGGGGGGGGGGGGGGGGGGGGGGGGGGGGGGGGGGGGGGGGGGGGGGGGGGGGGGGGGGGGGGGGGGGGGGTGGGGGGGGGGGGGGGGGGGGGGGGGGGGTGGGGGGGGGGGGGGGGGGGGGGGGGGGGGGGGGGGGTGCCGTTA
>NW_027209667.1:0-13595 GCF_027789765.1 Dendropsophus ebraccatus | reverse complement strand
TCGGAGTCCTCCGGTCTCTGTGTTATTATCCCGGTTCTTATCCTCGTCGGAGTCCTCTCGGTCTCGCATCATTTTCCTGGGTTCTCATCCTCTGGAGTCCTCTGATCCCGGTGACATTATCCTGGATCTCATCCTCTTGGAGTCCTCCGGTGCCGTGTCTTTCTCCTGATTCTCATCCTCCTCGAAGTCCTCCGGTCGCCGGAGTCCTATCCTGTTCTTATCCTCTGGGAGTCCTTCGGTCCCGGTGTTCCTTATCCTGGCTATTATTCTCTGGGTCCTCCGTCCCGGTGTCATTATCCTGTGTTTCTCATCCTCGTCGGAGTCCTCCAATCCCGGTGTCATTATCCTGGGTTCTCATCCTCTCTGAGTCCTCTTCCTTTTCCTAGTGTCCATTATCCTGGGTTTCTCATCCTCTGGGAGTCCTCCTGTCCGGTGTCCCTTATCCTGGGTTCTCATCCTCTGGAGTCCTCCGGTCCCGGGTTATATCCTGGGTTCTCATCCTCTCGGAGTCCTCCGGTCCCGGTGTGCTTTATCCGGGTTCTCATCCTCTCTGAGTCCTCCGGTCCCGTGCCATTATCCTGGGTTCTTAACCTCTCGGAGTCCTCCATCCCGGTGTTCCTTATCCTGGGTTCTCATCCTCTTGGAGTCTTCCAGTCCTGGTGCCATTATCCTGGGTTCTCATCCTCTCGGAGTCCTCGATCCCGGTGTCATTATCCTGGGTTCTCATCGTCTGGGAGTCTTCCGGTTCCGGTGTCATTATCCTGGGTTCTCATCCTCTGGGAGTCCTCTGGTCCCGGTGTCATTATCCTGGGTTCTCATCCTCTGGGAGTCCTCCGGTCCTGGTGTCATTATCCTGGGTTCTCATCCTCTCGGATCCTCCGATCCCGGTGTCGTTATCCTGGGTTCTCATACTCTCGGAGTCCTCCATCCCGGTGTCATTATCCTGGGTTCTCATCCTCTTTGAGTCCTCCTGTCTCGGTGTTATTATCCCGGGTTCTTACCTCTCGGAGTCCTCCGGTCTCTGCATCATTATCCTGGATCTCATCCTCTTGGAGTCCTCCTGTCCCCGGTGTCATTATCCTGAGTCTCATCCTCTCGAATCCTCCGGTCCCGAGATCCATTCTCCTGGGTTCTTATCCTCTGGGAGTCCTTCAGTCGGTGTTCCTTATCCTGGCTATTATTCTCTGGGAGTCCTCCGTCCCGGTGTCATTATCCTGCTCTCATCCTCTTTGGAGTCCCGGTCCCGGTGCCATTATCCTGGGTTTTTTATCCTCTTTGAGTCCTCCGCGATCCTGGTCATTATCCTGGGTTCTCATATCTTTGAGTCCTCCTGTCCCGGTGTCCATTATCCTGGGTTTCTCATCCTCTCGAGTCTCTCCGGTCCTGGTGGTTATTATCCTGGATCTCTCCTCTTGGAGTTCCCAGTCCCAGTGTTATTATCCTGAGTTCTCATCCTCTCGGAGTCCTCCGGTCTGGTGTCATTATCCTGGGTTTTTATCCTCTTTGAGTCCTCCGCTCCTGGTGTCCATTATCCTGGGTTTTCATCCTCTCGGAGTTCCTCTGGTCCTTGTGTCATATCCTGGGTTCTCATCCTCTTTGAGTCCTCTGGTCCCGGTGTTGCCTTATCCTGGGTTCTCATCCTCTCTGAGATCCTCCGGTCCCGGTGTCCATTATCCTGGTTCTCATCCTCTGTGAGTGCCTCGGTCCCAGTGTTCCTTATCCGGGTTCTCATCCTCTGGGAGTCCTCCTGTCCCGGTGTCCCTTATCCTGGTTCTCATCCTTTGGGAGTCCTCCGGTCCTGGGGTTATAATCCCGGTTTCTCATCCTCTCGAAGTCCTCCGGTCCCGGTGTTATTTATCCTGGATCTCATCCTCTTGAGTTCCCCAGTCCCAGTGTTATTATCCTGAAGTTCTTCATCCTCTCTGAGTCCTCTGGTCCTGGTGTCCATTATCCTGGTTTTTTATCCTCTTTGAGTCTCTCCGGCTCCTGGTGTCCATTATCCTGGGTTTTTCATCCTCTCGGAGTCCTCTGGTCCTGGTGTCATTATCCTGGGTTTTTATCCTCTGAGTCCTGCCGGTCCTGCCCGTTGTCGTTATCCTGGGTTCTCATCCTCTACGAGTCTTCCGTCCCGGTGTCATTATCCTGGGTTCTTATCCTCTGGAGTCTTCCAGTCCGTATAAAGTGCCCATTATCCTGGTTCTCATTCTCTCGGATTCTTTGGGTCCCGGTTTTCCTTATCTTGGGGTCTCATCCTCTTGGAGTCTTCCGTCCCGGTGTCATTATCCCGGTTCTCCATCCTCTGGAGTCCTCCGTCCTCGGTGTCTTTATCCCGGGTTCTCATCCTCTTGGAGTCTTCGGTCCAGTGTCATTAATGCTGGGTTCTCATCCTCTCGGAGTCCTCTGGTCCCGGCATCATTATCTTGGGTTCTCATCCTCTCGAGTCCTTCGATCCCGATTTCATTATCCTGGGTTCTCATCTCTCTGAGTTTTCTGTCCGGTGTCATTATCCTGGGTTCTCATCCTCTGGGAGTCCTCCAGTCCCGGTGTCCATTATCCTGGGTTCTCATCTTCTGGGAGTCCTCCGGTCTCTGTGATCCTTATCCTGGGTTCTCATCCTCTGAGAGTCCTCCGGTCCTGGTGTAATTATCCTGGGTTCTCATCCTCTGGGAGTCCTCCGGTCCCGGTGTCCATTATCCTGGTTCTCATCCTCTTGGATCTTCCGGTCCCGGTGCCATTATCCTGGGTTCTCATCCTCTTGAGTCCTACGGTCCCGTTTCCATTATCCTGGGTTCTCATACTCTGGGAGTCCTCCGGTCCCTGGGTCATTTCCTGGATCTCATCCTCTCTGAGTCCTTCGGTCCCGGTGATCCTTATCCTGGGTTCTCATCCTCTCGGAGTCCTTTGGTCCCGGTGATCCTTATCCTGGGCTCGCATCCTCTTGGAGTCTTCCAGTCCTGGTGCCATTATCCCGGGTTCTCATCCTCTTGGATACTTTCGGTCCCGGTGTTCCTTATCCTGGGTTCTCATCCTCTGGGAGTCCTCCGGTCCCGGTGTCCATTTCCTGGTTCTCATCCTCTCGGGTCCTCCGGTCCCGTGCCATTATCCTGGTTCTCATCCTCTGAGAGTCCTCCGGTCCTGGTGTCATTATCCTGGGTTCTCATCCTCTGGAGTCCTCCGGTCCCCGGTGCAATTATCCTGGGTTCTCATCCTTCTGGGAGTCCTCCGGTCTCGTGATCCTTATCCTGGTTCTCATCCTCTCTGAGTTTTCTGGTCCCGGTTGTCATTATCCTGGGTTCTCATCCTCTGGGATTCTCCAGTCGGTGTCCCATATCCTGGGTTCTCATCCTCTTGGAGTCCTCTGGTCCCGGCGCAATTATCCTGGGTTCTCATCCTCTGGAGTCCTCCGGTCCTGGTGTCATTATCCCGGGTTCTCATCCTCTTGGAGTCTTCCGGGTCCCATTGTCGTATCCTGGGTTCTCATCCTCTGGGAGTCCTCCGGTCCCAGTGTTTCCTTATCCTGGGTTCTCATCCTCACTGAGTCCTCCGGTCCAGTGTCATTATCCTGGGTTCTCATCCTCTCGGGGAGCCTCTGTCCCGGTGCCATTATCCTGGGTTCTCAACCTCTCGGAGTCCTCCGGTCCTGGTGCCATTATCCTGGGTTCTCATCCTCTTGGAGTCTTCCGGTCCCATTGTCATTATCCTGGGTTCTCATCCTCTCGGAGTCCTTCGGTCCCGGTGATCCTTATCCTGGGTTCTCATCCTCTCGGAGTCCTCCGGTCCCGGTGTAATTATCTGGGGTTCTTATCCTCTTGGAGTCTTCCGAACCCATTGTCATTATCCTGGGTTCTCATCCTCTGGGAGTCCTGCAGTCGCGGTGTCCATTATCCTGGGTTCTCATCCTCTCGGAGTCCTCCGGGTCCTGGTGTCCATTATCCTGGGTTCTCATCCTCTGGAGTCTTCGGTCCATTGTCATTATCCTGGGTTCTCATCCTCTGGGAGTCCTCCGTCCCGGTGTCATTATCCTGGTTCTCATCTCTCTGTGTCCTCCGGTCCGGCGTGTCATTATCCTGGGTTCTCATCCTCTCTGTGTCCTCCGGTCCCGGTGTCCATTATCCTCGGTTCTCATCCTCTGGGAGTCCTCCGGTCCCGGTGTCCATTATCCTCGGTTCTCATCCTCTGGGAGTCCTCCGGTCCAGGTGTCATTATCCTGGGTCTCATCCTCTCGGAGTCCTCTGGTCCCGGTTCATTATCCTCGGTTTTCATCCTCTCGGAGTCCTCCGGTCCCATTGTCATTATCCTGGGTTCTCATCCTCTGGAGTCCTCCAGTCCCTGTGTCATTATCCTGGTTCTCATCCTCTGGGAGTCCTCCATCCCCGGTTTTCATTATCCTGGGTTCTCATCCTCTGGGAGTCCTCTGATCCCGGTGTCATTATCCTGGGTTCTCATCTCTGGGAGTCCTCCGGTCCTGGTGTCATATCCGGGTTCTCATCCTCTGGAGTCCTCCGGTCCCGGTGTCATTATCCTGGGTTCTCATCCTCTGGAGTCCTCCAGTCCCGGTGTCATTATCCTGGGTTCTCATCCCTCTGGAGTCCTCCGGTCCCGGTGTCCATTATCCTGGGTTCTCATCCTCTGGGAGTCCTCCGGTCCCGGTTTCCATTATCCTGGGTTCTCATCCTCTGGGAGTCCTCCGTCCCGGTGTCATTCCTGGTTCTCATCCTCTGGGAGTCCTCCGGTCCCGGTGTCATTATCCTGGGTTCTCATCCTCTCTGAGTCCTCCGTCCCGGTTCCATTATCCTGGGTTCTCATCCTCTGGGAGTCCTCCGGTCCTGGTGTCATTATCCTGGGTTCTCATCCTCTCGGAGTTGCCTTATCTCTCCTTGGATTGTCTCGGACTTTTTCTTCATTCTCCGGAGAAGCGTTATCGGCAGACGTAGATAGGAGCTGCACATCGGACACCGTAACTGATAAGCCGCTTCTGCGCCTCTGACCCCTGAAATGACCTGGTAACAATCCTGGGTATTACCCCGGAGGCACAATGCTCGGCTCCTCACCCCCTCTGAGAGTTGACAGTGAGATGTGTGGAGTGCCGGATCAGACGCCACTTATGGTGTTAGTGCTGATCCCATCGCCTCCTCAGGTGTCGCTCCCAAACAATGAGGCATTCAGACATCCAGGAGATGGTGCCGGTTGGCCGGGAAACAGGCCAAGACTGCGAAGGTCTACAACTCAGGGCAACAAGCCGCCAACTCAGCCTGCATGACAGCGAGACACACAAACTGCATCGAGCGAGACACCACAAACTGCATCCAACTGTAAGTTATAACAGCACCTACCCAGAGACAGCGTATGCTCCACACAAGTACAGCACCCCTAGTGGTCAGTCATAGAGTACAGCACCCCTAGCGCCACCTACTGTCAGTATAATGTAAGCTGATGGGACAGCGCCACCTACTGTCAGTACAATGTAACTGACGGGACAGCGCCACCTACTGTCAGTATATGTAAGCTGATGGGACAGCGCCACCTACTGTCAGTATAATGTAAGCTGATGGGACAGCGCCACCTACTGTCAGTACAATGTAACCTGATGGGACAGCGCCACCTACTGTCAGTATAATGTAAGCTGATGGGACAGCGCCACCTACTGTCAGTATAATGTAACCTGACGGGACAGCGCCACCTACTGTCAGTATAATGTAAGCTGATGGACAGCGCCACCTACTGTCAGTATAATGTAAGCTGATGGGACAGCGCCACCTACTGTCAGTACAATGTAACCTGATGGGACAGCGCCACCTACTGTCAGTACAATGTAAGCTGATGGGACAGCGCCACCTACTGTCAGTATAATGTAAGCTGATGGGACAGCGCCATCTACTGTCAGTACAATGTAAGCTGATGGGACAGCGCCACCTACTGTCATTGAATGTAATGTGATGGGACAGCGCCACCTACTGTCAGTATAATATAAGCTGATGGGACAGCGCCACCTACTGTCAGTATAATGTAACCTGATGGGACAGCGCCACCTACTGTCAGTATAATGTAACCTGATGGGACAGCGCCACCTACTGTCAGTATAATGTAAGCTGATGGGACAGCGCCACCTACTGTCAGTATAATGTAACCTGACGGAACAGCGCCACCTACTGTCAGTACAATGTAAAGCTGATGGGACAGCGCCACCTACTGTCAGTATAATGTAAGCTGATGGGACAGCGCCACCTACTGTCAGTGTAATGTAAGCTGATGGACAGGGCGCCACCTACTGTCAGTGTAATGTAAGCTGATGGGACAGCGCCACCTACTGTCAGTACAATGTAAGCTGATGGGACAGCGCCATCTACTGTCAGTACAATGTAACCTGATGGGACAGCGCCACTACTGTCAGTATAATGTAAGCTGATGGGACAGCGCCACCTACTGTCAGTATATGTAAGCTGATGGGACAGCGCCACCTACTGTCAGTATAATGTAGCTGATGGGACAGCGCCCCTACTGTCAGTACAATGTAAGCTGATGGGACAGCGCCACCTACTGTCAGTATAATGTAACCTGATGGGACAGCGCCACCTACTGTCAGCACAATGTAAGCCTGATGGGACAGCGCCACCTACTGTCAGTACAATGTACCTGATGGGACAGCGCCACCTACTGTCAGTATAATGTAAGCTGATGGGACAGCGCCACCTACTGTCAGTGTAATGTAAGCTGATGGGACAGCGCCACCTACTGTCAGTATAATGTAAGCTGATGGGACAGCGCCACCTACTGTCAGTATAATGTAAGCTGATGAAACAGCGCCACCTACTGTCAGTACAATGTAAGCTGATGGGACAGCGCCACCTACTGTCAGTGTAATGTAACCTGATGGGACAGCGCCACCTACTGTCAGTACAATGTAACCTGATTGGACAGCGCCACCTACTGTCAGTATAATGTAAGCTGATGGACAGCGCCACCTACTGTCAGTATAATGTACCTGACGGGACAGCGCCACCTACTGTCAGTATAATGTAAGCTAATGGGACAGCGCCACCTACTGTCAGTACAATGTAAGCTGATGGGACAGCGCCACCTACTGTCAGTATAATGTAAGCTGATGGGACAGCGCCACCTACTGTCAGTGTAATGTAAGCTGATGGGACAGCGCCACCTACTGTCAGTATAATGTAAGCTGATGGGACAGCGCCACCTACTGTCAGTGCAATGTAACCTGATGGGACAGCGCCACCTACTGTCAGTACAATGTAAGCTGATGGGACAGCGCCACCTACTGTCAGTACAATGTAAGCTGATGGGACAGCGCCACCTACTGTCAGTATAATGTAAGCTGATAGGACAGCGCCACCTACTGTCAGTGTAATGTAACCTGATGGGACAGCGCCACCTACTGTCAGTATAATGTAAGCTGATGGGACAGCGCCACCTACTGTCAGTACAATGTAAGCTGATGGGACAGCGCCACCTACTGTCAGTACAATGTAACCTGATGGGACAGCGCCACCTACTGTCAGTATAATGTAACCTGATGGGACAGCGCCACCTACTGTCAGTATAATGTAACCTGATGGGACAGCGCCACCTACTGTCAGTACAATGTAAGCTGATGGGACAGCGCCACCTACTGTCAGTACAATGTAAGCTGATGGGACAGCGCCACCTACTGTCAGTACAATGTAAGCTGATGGGACAGCGCCACCTACTGTCAGTATAATGTAACCTGATGGGACAGCGCCACCTACTGTCAGTGTAATGTAAGCTGATGGGACAGCGCCACCTACTGTCAGTGTAATGTAAGCTGATGGACAGCGCCACCTACTGTCAGTATAATGTAACTGATGGACAGCGCACCTACTGTCAGTATAATGTAACCTGATGGGACAGCGCCACCTACTGTCAGTACAATGTAAGCTGATGGGACAGCGCCACCTACTGTCAGTATAATGTAAGTGATGGACAGCGCCACCTACTGTCAGTACAATGTAAGCTGATGGGACAGCGCCACCTACTGTCAGTGCAATGTAATGTGATGGGACAGCGCCACCTACTGTCAGTATAATGTAACCTGACGGGACAGCGCCATCTACTGTCCAGTATAATGTCAACCTGATGGACAGCGCCACCTACTGTCAGTATAATGTAACCTGATGGGACAGCGCCACCTACTGTCAGTACAATGTAAGCTGATGGGACAGCGCCACCTACTGTCCAGTGCAATGTAACTGATGGGACAGCGCCACCTACTGTCAGTAAATGTAAAGCTGATGGGACAGCGCCACCCTACTGTCCAGTATAATGTAACTGATTGGGACAGCGCCACCTACTGTCAGTATAATGTAACCTGATGGACAGCGCCACCTACTGTCAGTATAATGTAGCTGATGGGACAAGCGCCACCTACTGTCAGTATAATGTAAGCTGATGGGACAGCGCCACCTACTGTCGTATAATGTAAGCTGATGGGACAGCGCCACCTACTGTCAGTATAATGTTAGCTGATGGGACAGCGCCACCTACTGTCAGTATAGTAAGCTGATGGGACAGCGCCACCTACTGTCAGTGTAATGTAGCTGATGGGAGCACGCCACCTACTGTCAGTACAATGTAACCTGACGGGACAGCGCCACCTACTGTCAGTACAATGTAAGCTGATGGGACAGCGCCACCTACTGTCCGTATAATGTAACCTGATGGGACAGCTCCACCTACTGTCAGTATAATGTAAGCTGATGGGACAGCGCCACCTACTGTCAGTATAATGTAACCTGATGGGACAGCGCCACCTACTGTCAGTATAATGTAAGCTGATGGGACAGCGCCACCTACTGTCAGTATAATGTAACCTGATGGGACAGCGCCACCTACTGTCAGTATATGTAAGCTGACGGACAGCGCCACCTACTGTCAGTATAATGTAAGCTGATGGGACAGCGCCACCTGCTGTCAGTACAATGTAAGCTGATGGGACAGCGCCACCTACTGTCAGTATAATGTAACCTGATGGACAGCGCCACCTACTGTCAGTATAATGTAAGCTGAGGGACAGCGCCACCTACTGTCAGTACAATGTAAGCTGAATGGGACAGCGCCACCTACTGTCAGTACAATGTAAGCTGATGGGACAGCGCCACCTACTGTCAGCTCTATGTAAGCTGATGGGACAGCGCCACCTACTGTCAGTATAATATAAGCTGATGGGACAGCGCCACCTACTGTCAGTATAATGTAAGCTGATGGGACAGCGCCACCTACTGTCAGCTCTATGTAAGCTGATGGGACAGCGCCACCTACTGTCAGTATAATATAAGCTGATGGGACAGCGCCACCTACTGTCAGTACAATGTATCCTGATGGGACAGCGCCACCTACTGTCAGTATAATGTAAGCTGATGGGACAGCGCCACCTACTGTCAGTATAATGTAAGGTAATGGGACAGCTCCACCTACTGTCAGTATAATGTAAGCTGATGGGACAGCGCTACCTACTGTCAGTATAATGTAACCTGATGGGACAGCGCCACCTACTGTCAGTATAATGTACCTGACTGGACAGCGACACACCTACTGTCAGTACAATGTAAGCTGACGGGACAGCGCCGACCTACTGTCAGTACAATGTAAGCTGATGACAGCGCCACCTACTGTCAGTATAATATAAGCTGATGGGACAGCGCCACCTACTGTCAGTACAATGTATCCTGATGGGACAGCGCCACCTACTGTCAGTACACTGTAGCTGATGGGACAGCGCCACCTACTGTCAGTATAATGTAAGCTGATGGGACAGCGCCACCTACTGTCAGTATATGTAACCTGATGGGACAGCGCCACCTACTGTCAGTATATATAAGCTGATGGGACAGCGCCACCTACTGTCAGTGTAATGTAAGCTGATGGGACAGCGCTACCTACTGTCAGTATAATGTAAGCTGATGGGACAGCGCAACCTACTGTCAGTATAATGTAAGCTGGGGACAGCGCTACCTACTGTCAGTATAATGTAAGCCGATGGGACAGCGCCACCTACTGTCAGTGTAATGTAAGCTGATGGGCAGCGCCACCTACTGTCAGTACAATGTAACCTGAGGGACAGCGCCACCTACTGTCAGTATAATGTAATCTGATGGGACAAGCGCCACCTACTGTCAGTGTATGTAAGCTGATGGACAGCGCCACCTAATGTCAGTACAATGTAACTGATGGGACGGCGCCACCTCTGTCAGTATAATGTAAGCTGATGGGACAGCGCCACCTACTGTCAGTACAATGTAAGCTGATGGGACAGCGCCACCTACTGTCAGTACAATGTAAGCTAATAGGACAGCGCCACCTACTGTCAGTACAATGTAAGCTGATGGGACAGCGCCACCTACTGTCAGTACAATGTAAGCTGATGGACAGCGCCACCTACTGTCAGTATAATGTAAGCTGATGGGACAGCGCCACCTACTGTCAGTATAAGTGTAAGCTGATGGACAGCGCCACCTACTGTCAGTACAATGTAAGCTGATGGGACAGCGCCACCTACTGTCAGTACAATGTAAGCTAATAGGACAGCGCCACCTACTGTCAGTACAATGTAAGCTGATGGGACAGCGCCACCTACTGTCAGTACAATGTAAGCTGATGGGACAGCGCCACCTACTGTTAGGCAAAGTACTTTATTTCCTCCTCCTCCTCCCGCTACTCTGGTCCTGTCCACTTCGGCAGCTGGCACCACTGCTCCCCCTGCTGTGGCTAAAGCAGCTGTCCTCCCCCACTACTGGTCACCTACCACGTGGCCCCTAACATCTCTCCTGTTACTACTGTGACCCCTAGTATCGTGGTTACCACCACCGTCGGATGAGGCTCCTGCTTTGGCCTCCTCCCAGTATTACCCCTGGGAAAAGAAGAGGGGCCCACTTGGGGTCCTCCAGGACATTTCTGCCAAGTGTCCTCTGGGAAGCAAGGCCGCCCTGGCCATTTTGACTGTTCATATGACTGTTATGTTCCAAGTATGAAAAGTTCCTCTGCAACGTTCAAGCTCTGCACCTGGTCCTCCCTGGCCAAGCTCCTTATTCCTTACCCCTCTATGTGCTGATGGACACTCAGTTTGTTATAAAGTTCTTCAGTGCCTGTCCCCAGAGCCTTTATTAAGCAACTCACCTGCCGTGGATCCAGTGGCGTCCTCCTCGGCCTCAGCCCCGTCTGACGCCTAGACACAGGGCCGCTCAGCCGCCGGAGCCGCGTGACGTCACGGAGACCCAAACGGCCTCCTTGACAACCAGGGACACCGCGGCTCCGTGTCACGGCCGGCTTCCGCCCAGCTCTCACAGCTTGAGTGCGGTCACACTCCGGCTGAGGGGCAGATCGCTCTGCCATTCAGCCTGCAGTGTCTCACCTGCACAAGGTTCGGATTCAGGAGGCGGGACAATGAGAGAGGTCTGGAACTCCTGATCCAGTATAAAGTTCAGCCAGTATCAGACTCCTTTTGCTGGCTATTAGATTGTTCTAGTCCCAGCTCCCCTGATCCTTGTGCTGCCTTCCCTGCCTAAAGAGACTCTACCTAACAGAGACACTTACCAGTTCTTCCTATTTTCATGATTATGTGATTGTCGGAAGTTTATTTGCACTTCAGTGGTCAAAGGTGATTTTTCGTATCAGAGTCGTATATATTTTTCTTCCTCTAGTAAGCAGAAAAGCCATTTAGATAGTCTCAGAGTAAGTGTTCTTGAAAATGTCTATCTTCTCACAGAGTATATTCTCGTGTCAGAGTCTATATTTTCTCTCTCCTCTGAGTAAGAACAATAGATATATCTATAGCCTCAGAGAAAGTCTATTTCCTAAAGGGTTTCTATTTTTCTCATATATTGTATTATTGTGTTATCCACTGGGAGGGATTCTTTGAGGAAGTGTTCTTCAGGACTCGCATGTTTTGTTCTCTTTATGTTCCCTTCCTTGTGTCTCCATGTTTGTTTATCCCTGTCTTGTCCCAACACAACAGTAGTCGTTACCATAGTTCCTACTCAACACTCACACTTGTCCATACATATTGCACCTTGGCACCTTTTCGTGTGTTCGGCCTATTGAGTAATTGCATTGTATCATTGACTGGTATGAAAGAGGAGCTCCCCATGTATGTTTTGCTTTTGATATTTTCTTCTTTCTCTTCCAGGTGTCCAAGTCATTTCACACAGACACCCAAGGCAGTACACAGGTCTTCCCGTTCTTTTTCCAGTAGGGTAAACTCATTTCATTGAAAACCTACTGTCTAACTGTCTGGAACTTGAGGTCACCCGCCAGCAGTTAAGTAGTCCTGACTTCCATGTCAGATGGTCCACACCTAACTGCCTGTACCCAGAGTACTAGGGCACCCTAGGTTAAGTCCTGCCACTAGGATTTTTCTTTCTCTTCATAGTTTCTCTTGTCACCTGTGCCTTGAGCGTGGAAACACACACCTACACATTCACTCACACTCACATTTCTTCTCTTGTCTTGTTGTCCTTGGTCCTTTATGTTCCGCTCATCCACATTGACCTCAACTTGTGGTTCGCCGAGGTCCGCTCATTCTTAGTGGGGAGGTATGGCAGTGTCCCAGAACAGAGTATCTGTCTGTCACTTTGTCTCTGCACCTTTATTATGGGCCAGTTCTGTTCTGGAAAGCTATGGTTCACTGCAACTGTGTGTATTGTGTCACCCCCTCTCAGTGTTCAGTCTGCTATTCCATTCATTTCTTGTATGCATGTTCAGTTATCAGTGTCTAAGGGTATTATGTCACCCCCCAGTGTTCAAGTATGGTACTTCTTATGTATATTTGGTCCTATATGTCCCTAATGGTGTGATGATGCAATGGCTTGGTGTCACGTGACTGTCCCCTGCTTCCATGTGTAACTCCAATGGCCATCGAGCTTTGGCTGGGAATACCATGTGACTTCTCTCTACCGGAGTCCTGTCTTCCACCTTCAGGGGGACAGGGTGTGTGTTGCTGCTGCTCCTGTGTCACAGGCCACAACCCTGCGGTATCTGCTGCAGCATTACCAGAAGTTTTTCCTGGCTGTTCTATTCTCAAGTCCTCAGATTCTCATCTTAACCACAGATCTGGGTGCCGTTCTTCAGTCATTCCTCTCATCATCTTCTCTAATCATCTACAGAAAGTATTCATCTCAGTTTCATTCCGCCCAGCATCTTATCCTCCGTAACACTACTACTCCCATCATTCAGCACGCTATCATCACAGCCTATTGCAGCATCACCACCACTCTGCCTTACTCAAGTTTGCCTTATACCCGGTTGCATCCAGAGACTGTTGCTACGAGTTACCACCGTTACAATAAATACACAACTACCGTTTTTCTGAACCTTGGCATTGGTGTGATCATTGGTGCCCTGACTAAGGACAACGAAGATTGCTCGGCCTCCTCTTGTCAGGTTCCCGGTCTACAGCTGCTATCCCTCGTGCCCATACCGTGACACCATCAGGCAAGTGGCTAGCCGGGTTCCTACCTGGTACTAACCTACCACTACTCTCAGTGGAGTGCCCAGCGCATCCAGCTCTGAACACACAGCCTCCTCCATGTTCTCCTGGTAGCCTCCCCTCTGGACACTATGGCCTC